>NC_047523.1:30297548-30347548 GCF_902827115.2 Pseudochaenichthys georgianus | reverse complement strand
CGGCCTGGCCCTCAGACAGACATCCACATGTGTTTGTACGGTCCTTGGGATGTGATCTGGGCCTGGAGTGGACTGAGCCACTGGCCCCGCAGAAGTCCTGCCTGTTGGGGCGAAAAGTAAAAGGTGATTTCATTGGTATTTAATTACCGTTCTCTACAAGTGGTTTGTTTTGGCAGCTGGTTTTGTGACAATTTTTTCGCTCCCTCCTTCTCTTTTATTTTCCTCCTCCACTGTTCTCCCTCTTTCTCTTTCACACACACTCTCTCTCCCCCCTCTCTGTATGTGTTCCTCCCTTTCATTCTCACTCATTGTTTTTGTTTAGTTTAGTTTTAGCTGTGAGTGTCACGGCCCTTTCACAGGCTCAGTCTTGTGTGAGGGGCGATTATGGGCATCAGGCGAGCGGAGGGGCAGCCCGCAGGGGTCAGAGTCCCAGAGCCTCGGCGTGTTTTCTTGCCTTGAGTCGCAGGTCGGCGATGCTCGAGTTCTTGCTGTTGCTTTTGGCAGCTGCCGCCACCGCCGCTGCTGCCGAGGCCGATTCGGCGAGCGATGCCATTGGTAGTCCGAACGGAGGAGGAGGGAACATCAGGTAGGGAGCGTGAGCAGCCAGGTGAGGGTGCAGGTGGGGGTGGGAGTGGGCCACGCCGTCCAACTGGAGCTGGGCTTGGACCTGCAGAACAGCAACACAGAAAGTTAGTCAGCATGGGCGCCTCGGGCCTCGTGTGTGCGTGTAAGTGTGTGTGTTAAGGATTTAGGTTTCACAGGCTGAGAGTATTACATTCCCCCTCAAGGCTGTTGCTTACAGTGTGTTTTCTAAGAAAATAGTTAGGGCTGCACTCTGCGCTTTACCCTTTTTTCATGTCAGCTATTCTAAAAGTTAATGAATCATACATTGCTTTCAGACACCACATCCAATTTAATCATCCAGAATCAAAGTCTTTCTAGGACCCAGAACAGATTTGTTTAATTCAGACTGAGGACTCCGTTATACCCTTGGAAATATGCAGTCTTGTTATCCTGATTATGTATTCAATTGCATAAATAAACAATTTTGCACTAAAAAGATATTCACATATTTGGAGTTATAAATATTTATCCAGACATATTCCTGAGTCAAGGGGAAAAAAGAAACCATAAGGAGCATAGCATATCAGTTTTCACATTCTTGGCAATTATTTTATAAGAAGTAGGTGAAAATTAAGCATCCACTCACTTCAGAGGGAGCGTGGAGCATGTTGCCATTTCTCATGTGTTTCAAACACCACAGGCAGAAGTGGGAAAACTAAAGTATTCCTTGCTTTCCTCTCCAAACAAAATAGAAGGATAAAGTCAAAGTTTGAACTTGACTAAATATTATTTTTTCACTTTGCACCCTTTCATACTGGACTAAAATGACTGAAAATGACTTAAGTTGAAGTTGTTAAATGAAAGGGAAAATGTAAGTAAACCACAAATGTATCGTTGCTTAGCAGCGCTGCCATTGCATCCAAACAAAACCTCCCGCAAACAACCAGCGTTTCCACACATCTCATTTACCAACATTCGGGTAACAAACTGCAGCTGTGACTGATAATTTCCAAATGTATAGTGCGGTTACATCTGATTAAAATGCATGAGCACTGATGGAAAAACAAATGCAATTCTTGAAACTTGGTTTTGTGGAGGGGAAATGACGGGAACTGATCCGACTCTGATAAAACAGGTGGTGGACATTTTATAATCTTGTCCTTTTAGATTCCTTATATACGTATTTTAACAGAAACAAGCATCTCAGCTTCTTATGTTAATTACAATGAATTGTCCTTACTTTTCAGTTGCTACTAAGTATGAGACACAAAGGTTTTAGGGCCAAGTCATGCACCTTAATCAACCAAACCTCTAACCATCACTTGTTTTATATGCGTATGCTGCATTGTGATGTCAGTGCAGTCTGAGCGTGCTGCCCACTGCCTATTTCAACCTCAAACAGCAAGCCTATCTCGGTATGCAGGCCTCGAGCCTCCACCCCTGCCAGTGCAGCTCAACGCCAATATCCATCAGAGCCCACTCCATTCACCGCTTTCATCATCTCTTTTATGTGCTTGCCTGCCGCACTGTTGGCTTAATTAGGCCGCTGCTTTTCACGAGGGTCAAGCAGACAACACAGCATCCAGGATGCAGGAGCAGATCGCAGCAGATCAAATGTCTGTCCACCTCTCCCTGAAGCTCAGCCCTCTGCACACGGCCAGGAGGTGAAAGGTGCACTGAGGTCACACACACACACACACACACACACACACACACACACACACACACACACACACACACACACACACACACACACACACACACACACACACACACACACACACACACACACACACACACACACACACACACACACACACACACACACACACACACACACACACACACACACACACACACACACACACACACACACACACACACACACACACACACAGTCTTGCAATAGCTGCATATGGTCTATAGATTAATGTGAATGTACAAATATAGACAGCCTACTTTGGGGACCACAGACTCACTTTGACCTGGTTCTACAGATTCCACTGTCTTCAGCCCTGCATTAAAAGATGCTGAGTAATCATCTTTTAGCCTGCATGTTTAACTTTTGTTCATGTGAATCTGACCGGGTTTGTGTTTCTCAGCTTTGTTATCTCTGATAGAAGAATGTGGCCTACCTGTTGGAAGGGCAACCGGAGGGCACCCATGTTGACGTAGGGTGCTACTCTGCAGGCGTCGAGGTGACTGTTGCCCAGGATCACACCTGGAGAGAAGGGAAAGATGTCTGTCAGACAGCCAGACAGCGGGTGTTATAAGAGATGTTTGAGGTTCTTTTGTGCATGCAGAAGAAAAGTTTGAAATTGCAAAATGAAAACAAATAAATATTTTCATTAAAGAGGAAATAAAATGACATTTACATTTACCTTTGTGCATCTGGTTTTCTTGTTTTCGACACTTTGCTCTTCTGTTCTGAAACCAGACCTGTAATTGAAAAAGGAAATTATTTATAAGGAAACAAAAATAAACACCGTTTTAAATAACAAACAAACAAATCTAGTTTTTGAATTCCTTTTTCAAAATTTGGTACACTATTGGATACTTATATTATTATTTTTGGACATTCCGTTTATTTAAAGCCCAAAATAAATAAACAGTAAGGTTAAATATAAGCAGTTGAAATATTATCTAGCTGCTTATATGAAAGCCATATATTTTATAAAGAGAAAAATAGAAAATCTTTACAGGATATGAAATAGGCCAGAAATTGTTAAACACATTTGTATAAACACCCCAGAAAAATCCAGAAGCATAAAGTCACAATAATTGTGATATACCTCCAAAAGAACGAAAGGGTATTCATATACAAAATAATAATAATAATAAACCAAAATATCGCCACCAAAATATCCAGAGATATTAAAAATAATAATACAATGATGATATTTTAAGATGTCTTAAAAAAGGGGGGTTAGAAAACTTCCTTGAGCACCTTCCAATTAGCTGGCTGTGTTTGAAGCTGCAGGCTGCGGCCCGTTGTTAATCATCATCAACCTAATTTGCCTCGGTGAATCACATTATATCCCCCCTCCCCTTCGACCCCCGCAACGATTATCATTTACAGATGCGAAATTAGCGGCTGGTCGCGGGACCACAAAGGGCACACAGATTGATGAGGATGATGATGAGGAGGATGATGATGATGATGAAGAGGTGCCGTGGAGCCATTTTGAGCTGCGCGCGCTCAGCATTGTGTCGATGAGAGAGCAATAACTGTCCATTAGAGAAAAACGAAGTCAAGTGAAATAATAAATAAATAATGTTACCATCTTTCAAAAACTGATCCTATAAATATTGTATATTTGGGACAATAAAGAGCATAATTGATTTTTTTAATCATTGTAATGTAACTAGCATAAATTCAAGGTAGGCTACTTTTTACATGTTTCACCAATTAAAGAACATCATTGTATTTGTATTATCATTGTGGGAAGTGAAGGCATATATTGTAAATTGTAATGAATGAAAGGGCGCTAAGTGATCATTGTTACAGCGTTAAGTGGTGGTGGAAAAGGTGTTTATGAAAATCCCAGGTGATTCTGCATAGACGCACAGTAATCCCTCAGATAAATCAGGGCTAATATTAGACGGGCCCGGGATCAATTCCAATTACGTGCCAGTATGTTAAGCAAAGTGAACTACACTGGTTCAGACAGTTATTTCTTCATTAAGGGCCACTCAATGATGCGCTTCACAAATACCCTAATCTCATTTCCTTTTTGATTTTTTATTAGAGACAGTGAATAATGACATTTAATTTAGCAGCGCGCCAGAAACCCAAAGATATTAGTCCTAACTGAATTACTGCCTGCTCCTCACCAAGCTCTCATAACTTTCAATTAGATTCATTGACAGCTGCTCGGAGCGCAGGTTCACAGCCTGCAACAACCCTGCTGCAATTCACTCTCACTAAATCTGGAGACAACATCGAAAAAAGTGCCTTTAAAAGGATTTATTTTTCCGACCATCAACGTGCTCTGTCAGTCGCTTTGATGACGGTAAACAAACAGGCAGGCGTTGAGTCGTTGTCAAATATGTACAGCAAACATTATTTTAACACGTATAGCTATACACTTTATTAGGCTGATAAATGCAATGGTATCCGGAATTGTCAACCAAGCCCGAGCTCAAAATAGTAGTCTGTGGTCTTATGACGGGTTTTATTCATCTGATTAGCTGAACAGCAGCAGCAGAGTTGGGCCAGAATTGAGTTATTTCTAATCTGTTTTTATGGGGACACTACATCAAGCCAATGGCAGATATTACAAAGAAAATGAGGAGCGATACGAGTTGACATAAGAGTGCGTCCCCTGAAGCAGCCATTCAGGCTCTTCATTCATTTTAATCATTGGTTGGATTTTTTTTTCTCCCCTAAGGCTTCTGGGATCGCAGGCTGTTGGCTCTGCAGGCCCACTGCTGCAGGTTCAGAAGGTTGTTACATCCCGGGTGATTTACAGCACCTCACACGTGTTGGATATCACTGAACTCACACTCTGTTATAAAGTATAGATGTTCCCCTTTTCGTCATTTTTTAACTACTTGTTAACATCACAGAAGGCATGGGTAAATGTGATTAAATATTCAGTCTAAATTTTGATTAATTTCAATCTGCAAGCCTACAAATCTTAAAAGAGACTTTTGTTGCAGAATGTTGTACAACTGAACTGTTGCAGTGGAATTGTTAGCCTACTTCCTGCGGGGTTATTAAGACTCCACAACTAAATAAACATTATAGATTCCTCAAAAATTACACTATTGAGTGAGCTACCACAGACACTTTATAAATCCCCAAAGGAATATAAGAACATTTCAGATGTTCTCACAACAGGGGCTGCATCATTTATCTCCTAGGTTTTTAAGGTCATCCTGTCTAAGACTAATTAGATATTGATATTTGTTTTATTTATTTTGTTGCATGTTACACGAAACACAAAGAGATATCTTCCAAAAAAAACAAGTAAAGCGTTGTGTATGATATAAACATGACATGTGGCTCACGCTGTTTTACGCATGAAGGGCTTCATTATTATTTAATTTTTTTGACAAGCTCGAAGACATTATCAGCATGAGGTCACACTGCAAAACAGTAATGCCCAAAAAAGAAAAGAAACAATTAACTGCATCTTTGTCAAATAGTTGTTATATATTTTTCAAGCAGTGTATTAGGCCTTCGTGTTACTTTTCGGTAAATCCATAATAGTCTTTTTCAAATGGCACAATATTTTGGTTTTTTATCAACACAACTCCCACATATTGCGAAGACACTAAAAAAACATCAACACCTACTGTGTAAGATCTATAACATTCTGAATAAATACAACAGTTTACAGAGATCCTAATATAACCACAAAAACACCGAGAATATTTCCACACTGACACACAGCCCTTGCAAGAATATAACGAGAAAAACATCGATTCTTGCTCTCACAGCAGCCTCGCCGTGTTTGGCATTATAAATCAGATATAGGAGGGAGAGAGGGAGAGAGGAAGAGAGGAAGAGGAAGGAGGGGATCCTCACCTGCACCCTGGCCTCGGACAGACCCAGCCGCTGGCTCAGCTCCTCCCGCATGAACGCGTCCGGGTAGTGCGTCTCGTCGAAGAGCCGCTCCAGCTCGTTGAGCTGCTCCAAGGTGAAGTTAGTGCGACTCCTCCGCTGCTTCAGCTTGCCCTGTGCGTCCTCATCCTCCGACTTCACGTCCTCCTTTTTCTCCTTGCACTCGTATATCCCTGTTAACCGGACCATGGTTAAAAAATAAAGGAAATAAGATGCGTTTAAATTCCGGACTTTACTGAAACATGCACTATCTCTCCCCGTCCTGACCCCCTGCACTGGGCCCTGTCAGGGGCCTAAGGCCTGGCAAATTGGCAGCAACACACATTACACAGCCTACTTCTTCTGAGAGAGAGGGGCCTGTGGCTGCATTTCCAGCCTCCATAAGTCAGTGCTGTAAGGTCAGTGCCGATATGAAAGTAAATCAGTCTTTACATGCCATGTAAGCCTAATAAGGATAAGCGATTTAAAGAGCAGAGAATTAAGCTCCGGCAAAATGAGAAAGATGTAGGCCTAATTACTCGCCTCCGTAAAGCAGGCAGGGGTTATTTCGGGCTATTAATTTAAAAAAAGTCAGTCCTAAAATGTAATTTCCTTTTTTTCATTATATCCTTAAAATGCCTGTATTTTCAGTGTAACACATTCTCAGTATAGTATTCATAACATTGTATACTGTACTACATTGTACTAACATTTATTTAAACCGACATGAACACAAACTGCTGCAATTACTGGCTTGTTTGGTCCCATGTTTGTAGTCAGATGAGGTTATTTCATTTAACTAAAATGAGTTTAATATTATATATTTCAAATTATTAAATGCCAATCCCATCGCATAAATAACTGTCTTCTTCTATTATCTTGCAATAATATCAACCAAAAAAAGAAATAGAATGATAGTATGGTTAATAATACTGAGCCATTTTCACTTTGCCTGTAAGATAAATGTAAAAACAAGCTAGGATTAATAATTGTCTAAGATTCTTCACACTGCACACTTTTTGACTGCTCAGTAAAACGTGTCCTGTTCTGCTGTTTGTCTTTACTTTTTATTTCATTAATAATTGACATAATTTGTTTTGAAAAATATCTATATTTAGAACATTTTCTGTGGTACATTTTTTAATTTACAGAAATGTAACAGCTGAAAGTATTTCCATTTTCAAAAGCAGCAGACTATGGCATCAGCCATATCTTTTAAATGTAACACGATGACAATCGTTTTTCAGTTACACTTGTAAAAGATGCCAAACAGACATTTATTTTTCAGAAATTATTGTAAGAGATAAGAGAAGAAACATTGGAGGAGAACGATCCCATACACTTTATTATGATTTTCTTCGGCAATGAAAGTACCTTAAATGTAAGGAAAAGTGGCTAAATATGTTCGTGTTGGCAAACAATGTTAAGTTGCCACTATAATAGGGTTGAACTCAGTAATCAAAGTCACATATATAATACTATTGTAAAAAAGATATGAAAGGGTAATATGATTTTTCGTTTGGCCAAACACTGAACGTCTGTCAACAATCATCAAATAGTTAAAACGGTGACCAGACGAAGGGCCCACCTCCTGCTTTGTAAAATAATCTGTGTAGCAACAGAATAAAACGTTAACTTTCCAAATCTACTTTAACTTTACGCGAACCGTAACGTAAACTAATTTTACGCACGGATTCTCGGGCATTTGTAAAAGCGGAAACGTCGCTGTCGATACAAAACAACTGAACTTGAGACATTTCCCCGACACAAAACGGCAACATTTTCTTAAAATTAAATCAAAACCTTACCGTCGCTCGACCTCGAAACGCTAAAGTCCTTCAGTTTGTCCTTTTCCAGCTCGACCTGGTCCTTGAACAGATGCGCCGGGCAGCCCTCCGTAATGTCCTGCAGGTTTGTCTCCGGGCTGCCCAGCTCCCTCGCCCTTGTCAAGCCGCTCTCCAAAACTTCCCTGTACGTGATACTCTCTTTGCTGCTCTCCTTGGTTTTCTGATCGAAAGATTTCGACACGAATGCCGTAAGTTCTTCCATGGTCGGCTCTGTCGCTCAGTAGTGGTCCTGGTCAGGGAAATCCACCGTGAGTTGTACCTCACCGTGTCTCTACCAGCACTGCTATAACGCTCTTTTTGGAGGCTGGCAGCAGCGACAGATAGAAGGGGTGGAGAGGAGGTGAGATCACTCCTGCTGTTGTGACTGTGTATTTGAGAGCACACTATTTATACACGGCCACCTCAGCCCAGCCCCCCCACCCCTCTTCCCTCCGATCTCTGTGTCTTGAGCAATTACAGGCCGGCTCGACTTTGCAGAATTCAACTTTCAGCAGCTTTTTTTTCTTCTTCTTCCTCCACAAATCAATGATGGAGCTGATGGAGGCGGTTAATTGAATTACGGGTCATTAAAATGCCTACGGTGGCTCTCTCCTGCGAGGAGGCTGTATATGGCTGTTATGTCTAATTAATTCGGCGAAAATTCAATTAACGCGATTAGAAGATACACATGCTGGGTTTGTGGGATTGCCCCATGATTTGTTGGTGTTTGTTGAGTAGAATAATGTGTTATTAAAGCTATTTTATGGGCAACTCGGTCCACAAAGTATACCTATCTGTTGTGTCAGCTGAGTGGACTTGTACTTTCAAAATGATGTCGTATTATACAAGTCTTAGGACACATTCAAAAACAAATACAAAAATAAAAGAGGTTATTTAGCCTAATTGAAAAACATATTGACTTACTAAACCCTAAATATTATGAAACATCACTATAAACTCAATTTACGTTGAGTTGATATCAGTACAAATATGTTAGATCTCATTCCTTTGTTTTCCACAAAATGTTGTGCAAGACAATTCGAATGTTATCCCATATTAGAGGTATTTTCATCGCTCATGCCTTCCTAAAACAAGTGTATTAAAATCAACCTCAATGCACACTGGAAATCACGAGTGAAGGTATCCAGCTAGCAACACATACATAATGATGGGATAATGCTGTAATTAATATTGGGCTGTTGTAAATTCGGGTCCCTTTTGAGTATTCACTTGTAATCCTTTGTGGTTTCCGGTTACAAATATGAGCTACAAATCAATATCAGCAGTGGAGAAAAAAAAGGTTCCCTCTATTTACAGGATTTTCATGGGAATAAGTGAGCCCATAATGGCTTAACGTTATCTAAGTCGTTCATCAGTCCAGCACACAAACACAAAAGGCCGGGAGAGGAGTGAGATCCCCTGGGTCTGCAGCCCTGAGCAGCCCGCCACTGTGAAAGTCTCATATCTCAGCTCTCTAATGACTCGGTTTGATGTCTCTCCATTTATCAGTGAGCCCGCTTCACATCACTGCGGCTGACGCACAAGTCGAGGTCTCTCCCTTGTGCCATGAACTGCGCCTTTTGTTGTTAATAGACCTAAATCCTCTTTAAGACGCAAATCTGCTCTCTCAGTCGTGTGCCTCGATATCACACCATCACAATAGAGTGGCGTTTACACAAAAGGCGCACGTGTGTCTAACGAAATAATCCACCAACAGGGGCTTCCTTAAAAAAAATGGAATTAAGGGAAATATTTAACTTTTACGCAAGGGATCCGAATAATATCTCACTCTGGGATCTAAAGAAGAGATCATTTATTTGTATTGTCATGTTGGTATACGTAATTGAAAATAGGCCTTTATCAGTGGGTTAGAGCACATTTGCACATGGAAACAAATACAATCTAAAATGTTGGAAATACATAATTAATCAGATGCAGGTATACATTTATTATTAGGATATCTTTTTTCAACTGTTAAGCATTGTGTTTTAAACGGTGTATCCAACTCGACTGCTCATTTACAATTCTTCAGTGCAACAACATATTCATCCGGAATAATAAAGGAAAACATATCGCCAGAAGGCCTATGGCTGTGCATATTTAATATGAATGGCAAACACAATACCAATTAAAACGAGGCAATGTATATCACAATGCATGCTATCTTTTCTTTAATCAAATGTCATTTCGTTTTTATTTTTACACAGATTTTCTATGCAGGTCCTTTTTTTTTAAATATATATTTTTAAATAACTTGTAATCGCACATATTTAAAGCATGTGGTGTCCAATCAGCAGCAGCCTGGAGGAACATCAGAAGGAATCCAGGAGGGATGCTCTTTACGCACCGACGCTGGTGTCGCTGCAGTTTAGTGGCCAACAACTTTTAAAGGGGCCTCAATCATATTTTCACTTGCCGTTCATTCCTCACGATCCCAGCACCCCACCTTCCTGCTGCACTGCACTCCGGGAAAAACAGTCATGTTATTTTAAATTATTAATTGGTTTATTTGTTGTCAGCCAGTATTATTGTTGTTATTAGTGTGGCCAATCACATGACATAAAAGGGTGTGCTTAAATCCGACAATACATAGCATTTAAAGCAATAATTAAAAACAAAATACTAAAATATGAATATCATTATTATTCATCATAATATAAGAAGTAGTTTTAGTAAACCAAATATAACGTAATTTGTTTCCATTTCAATTATATTCAGGTCCTATTTTATGGACTAGTTCCTGTTAATGTAAATGTTATTTATTTAAATAAGTGTTTTTTTTCAATAATTGGGCACCTAATTTCTAGTTTAAATCTCTGCTTCTAATGATCAGTTATGATTATCAGCTTTAATCAATGGGGTCTCTATCATAAAAAAATATGTCCTACATGTTTACTTTTATTGCAATACTCCCATGTTTATATCCATTGTACAAAAACAGCTCCTACCTGATTGGTTAGTTCAATCATTTGGAAAATTAAAGCATCAAAGCTCACTAATCAACAATAAATATATATATATTTTATTTATTTTTCTACCTTTAACACATCTTTGGAAACCTTTTTAAGTGCTAAGTAGACTTCCACTTGACTGCAAGTTTCTTTACGTTGAGTTAAAAGTAAAATATATATCCCTATAGGAGGTGACAAGCGCTGTCTTACTGTCCATAAACCTACTCATGCCCTGATCGTCCATTTACTGCTAATTAGGGAGCTGAGGAATTCCTTCTCTACCTGCTTGTGAAGGCTTTGGAACATTATCAAGACATCAGCAGACTTAAATGAGTCTGCGCTGGCTGGAGGAGAGCTTAGAGACAGAGAGAGAGAGTAGAGAGTAGAGGAGAGGGAGGGTGAAGAGACAGTATGGAAGAGAGGGAGAGGAAGTGGGGGGCCGCGCTGTAGCGATGCAAAGCAATGAGAAAATTAGGATTGTGTTGCCCCCATTGATCAAACATCAGATTTAGCATGTTAGACATTATAACTGAACTGTGTTAGAGGCCTGTAGCCTGTGTGAGGGTTGTAAATCCCTGTGGTGGTGCTAGTATCCCGATTTAGAGATGAGCGAATACAGAAAGGGTCGGAGCAGCCGCTGCCTGGACAGCAAATCCTCACCCCAACAAATGCCACTACACTGCTTCAAGCTGTTCCCTACGCCAAACTAATCCCTCACGTGAGGGGCAACGGATGATCCTAAATGCAGATCTCTGCTTCTGGAAGTTTGCCAGGATGTTTTTCTTCCCAGAGAGGAGACTATAATGAAATCATTTAATTAGGCTACTTATAAATGGGCAATAAAAAAGTGAAAGGATTTCATTTTCTCTTTTTTATACTAAAAATCTTACGACAAATGTGTAAAAGAGAGATGGAAAGATAACAAAAGGTGCGTTTTAACATGCACCCGAGCGTCTCTCCGCGCAGTGCTTCAGTACAATCGCATGTGATTGTCTATTTTAGACAGAGTGAGTTTTGAAAATGTAACTTAAAAAGCAACTACTGCACCTCTAGCTTCTAATATAATTTCCACGACCATAAAGCTTCTTTTAGAGCAGCGCTTAGCTCAAAATATCATCATCTCATACTATAGGGACAGGGAGCAGCACAACAATGCAATAAAGTGCTATACTTGAATCTGATTGAGCAATGCAGAGATGCTGTACAGATGTGGTTCTGTGCAGAAACAGAAAATTGGATTCTTCCCCGGTGGAACAATGAAAGTCCTTTTTTGTGAGGGAAAGGAGGATTTTAACAGGCTGTCATGTTAATGACAGTGATTGTGTGTTTGTTTATTAGGCTCCTCTGGCTTGTCTGCTGGGTACAGGGATCTCGTGGTTTCTACATTGTCTGGTGCCTTCATTTAGGTCCTTTTCCAGTGCTGCAGCGGTCCACTGAGACTACAGGCTGTTCTGTGTTCAAAAGCCTTGTCTGCCATCTAAATGAGGCTTTCGGGGCAAAAAAGAGAGAAAAAAAATTCAACATGAAAATACCACAATGTGCTGAGCATTAGCTCGCACTCGACTGGGATGTTTTGGGAATATGTTGGTTCTCCTTTTTGGATTGTTATTTTTCCCTGTGTATTCTCTAACTGCTTTCTACCCACAGGGCACCGGGGCCTCTTGTTGAGGGGAAAAAAGGCATGAAATTGACATTATACCCTTAAATGCAGTGCAGATTTGCAGGAAAAACACAGTAATCCACAGACAATGCTTGCAAATCAAACACTCCTCTCGATGCCTCGTTCTTTCCATAACAAGCTACAAATTGCTCTTCAGGTTAAATCTACTCATTAATTACTTTCATCTCCTTAAAATAGTTTCCTTTCATTTACGCCCAAAAAAAGAAAGGATTTTTTTTTTCTCTTCCGTTTATTCCCTCATATGGATACTTTTGTTCTTATGGTCAAATACTCTGGGGAAGGGCAACATTTTATACAAATCAATAGCGTTCAAATAATTCATGACTGATCACATGGTGTTTTAGCTCCTTATTTGCAGTAGAAAGCCGTGTTTTGTTTGGCTCCCAGAGGGCAACATGAAAGACCTGGGGAGAGGCGGGGAGAATTGGGAATGGAAGTGAAGCGAGAGCATGACGATAATAGGAGGACATTGATCATTTGTGCAAAAGAAGACAACTGAACCTGTGAGTGGAGGCTAACAAGTCGTATCATTTATACATTATTTAGATGTGTCTGGGCTTCTCGCGTGCATTTAGTTACATCAGGTTTGCATCATCTTCTTTGGCGGGGACACAGCGCGGTGACCTGACACAATACGAATAAATGCTATTTATGGAATTCTCTAATTCTTATTGTTCATGTCCAAGAAAAAATATATATACGAAACAACCAACATGTCAGTTTGATGCTGATTCGAGTCAGATCCTCCAGTGTTATCGATTGAAGATTACTATTGTGCATAGTGGGAGCAAAGAAATCCAACATTGGGCAGCGTTAGTCAGTCACAGCTTGAAATAAAAATAAATTTTATGAATGTGGAGATGGATCAGTTCACTGTTGGCAGGGGAACCATCCCACAGACATGTTAACAACGTCTTCAGAGACCAATGAGGCCCATTTACAATAAGTGTCTGTTTTAAGTCGCTTGCTTTGTGCGCGTGTGTGTGTGTGTGTGTGTGTGTGTGTGTGTGTGTGTGTGTGTGTGTGTGTGTGTGTGTGTGTGTGTGTGTGTGTGTGTGTGTGTGTGTGTGTGTGTGTGTGTGTGTGTGTGTGTGTGTGTGTGTGTGTGTGTGTGTGTGTGTGTGTGTGTGTGTGTGTGTGTGTGTGTGTGTGTGTGTGTGTGTGTCACCACAGCGGGCTATAAGGGGTCCCTCTGGTGTCAGCCGGAGAGCAGCCATTTGAGGCAAACTGTCATGGAGCGATGCTACACTTTCTCAATCACACAATTAAAGCCGGGTCTGGAGAGAAAAGAGAGAGAGACGGTCTTCTGTTCACAAGAGCAAGGGAGAGGGAGACAGAGGGATTGCATTTTTTTTTTTAACACAGAGTGATTTATGTTGTGGTGTTGAGAAAAGAGGAGTCCTTGATAGATGACTTCATTAGATTTAATTAACAGAACCGAAGACCCCACACAGACAGAGGGGGAGAGAGTGGATTTGAAAAGGGGGATAGGGGGGTAAAAAAAGGTGAAGGAAGCAAGGAGTCTACCCAGGAAAACAGAGAGGTAGTGCAGAGGGAGAAAGGGTGAACTGAGAACATATGCCAGAGATTAGGATGAGGATGGTGAGGCATGAGGAAGAGGTGTGTTATCATGTGTTGGGAGGTTGCTGTGTGATCAGACGGGAGTATCTGGGACGTGGAGGAAAGCCAAAGAGTCCCCATAATACCTGTTTGACCCCTACATGAAGCTCAGTGGCCCGTTTAAGAATGCACACATACTTTAAGTGGTGACACACCAACTCACCCGCATGTGAGTGAGACTGATCCATCATGAGCCGCAGGCTGTGTCTGTTGGCTGAAGGCAGGCTTTGATGGGCCAAATCACTGCCTCTCCTATCACACATGTCTATCATCTCACCCCTTTGAATTTCTCTCCCCTCGAAAGAGACAGAGGCCGGAGCCGCAGTGACTACAGTCAAACTAGAGTCAACTTTCTGTTGACTTTTAATCTAGTTTGACATCTTTAGATATAACATTTAGACTGCCACTCTAACCTGTACGGTGGCAGGCAATATTTTTCATTTATCAAGCAGTGACTTTGACATGTTGGGCATCTGCTGCTACCACTACTGCATAGTTAGGACTTGAACATGTTAGCACTGGAAGATTGTGAGCCAACCAAAGGAAGAAGCAGGTGGACAAGAAGTCTGGGATAGACAGGAAAAGACAATTGTCTCTTTTTTTGCACAAGCAGTCCAAACACCACATGTTTGTTATTAAGAGAGCATTTCTTAATAACCATTTCTTGTTTTTATATTGTCTTGTTGTTTTTATATTGTCTTGTTGTTGCGCGTTGGCACCTTGAGTTCACATTGTAATTTCGTTGTACAATGACAAATTAAAGATCTTATCTTATTGAGTCAGTTAAACAAGTCATGATATCATCATTTTGTTGCCTGACCAATCAGTAACGAGAAAACCACTGAGAGGTCATCATTAGTAATAGATAAGGTTGTAAAAGTGATTTGTATTCAGCTCCACTTTACATGTATGATTCATATGTGTTGTTTCATATTTTAGTGAGCTGGACAGTGGTATATGCCCTCTCTACAGTCATTAGAAGCTGCCAGTTGTTAGCTCAGTGAGCTGCTGTAGGCAGGGAGCAGCTGTCAGTCCTCATCCATCCATCCCGGTCTGCTTTAACTCAGGTGTGACGGGAGGAAGACCCTCAGAAGAAGCCTCACAGGCTGAGAGCAATAATTAATTTAATTCCCACTCAATTAATTTGACACACCTCATCTATAGGTGCAGGCAGCACATATGTGCTACTGAAGAAAAGTCATATTACATAGAGCAAAACATTTGCACTGAAATTCCTGATCTTTTTCTCTTAATTACATCACCTCTCTCCCGCCCTGCTTTCCTCCTAACCTCATCCATCCATCAGATGGATTCGAGCACCAATCACGTGGTCACATGACATGAATGGGTAATCAGTAGGTATTAGTGCATGTTAACAACCCCTAAGCTGAAGACGCTTCCCCTCTCGATATTAAAGAGATAGCACAGAGAAGGAGCAAGAAGCGAATGGCCCTAAGCCTCCAGCTATGCTCCCCTCCAAAGTTGTTTTCCTGGAAAATTAGGCGATTGACTAATGGCGTAAATGCTGTTAATTACCGGCACCAGTACCCCAAACAGTCGTCTCTGCCTGTAACTAATAAGAAATCAATTAGCTAATGAATTGGTCATTAAGTGAAAAGCTAATCTTGGCCGAGATATTTTTTAATGATTATTTTTTGCCTATGATCCTGGCTAATTGCCGTTGTCATACGGCGCTCTCAGCTTTCAGCATGCCTAATGAAGCTTCATTAGATCATAACTGGCACTCTTGGAAGATTCGTGGGCAAACCTGCTTCCCAATTATTTTTAATTGCCAGACATTCTGCACAAACAAGTGCCGCTGCACCTTGCGGAACAGGAGAGCTCAGGCTGGCTGTGCTGCGTTTCCTTCATGACTTCATTTGAAGCGATTAGAGCGCGGGGCAGGGTCGTCGCCGAGCTGCTGTTGTCTGTGGTGGATTTAAAGAGCCTATCAGCTCAAACTGCTGGGCTCATTGTTGCGTGTCCTTCCTCACTTTGATTGCACTGAGGAAAAAAGCTGCTGAACTGGCTCTGATTCGCCCGTGTGCACAGACACTGACAGACACATTGTGTCTGCACACAGTCAAACACACACAGACAAAGAGAATGCATGCATTAAACTGGCATTTCTTTGCAATTACAAGAGCACACACAGAGACAAACACAAATATATGAACACACACACACACACTGCCTGCACCATCGTACCTGTACATGTGTCAGCTGACAAAAACAAAGGAGAGAGAGCATCCCTCCCGGGCATGAATAATTAAGAAAAGACAAAAGAGCCTTGTTTTTTTTCCTCCTGTATCTCCTTCTTTTGTGTGTCTAGTAAACCCCAGTGTAGTGTACTCTGAGTTCTCCACTAATAAGATGGAGGATCAGTCTCTCCATGGTGCTCACACAACACATGTTTCCAATCTGACCCTGAACAAGTATCTCCGAAGGCTTGTGGTGAAAACAGGACGGCTGTAACTCTGTCAATCCTGCAGGTGCTTTTCGACAGTTTATGCCAAATGTGCCCTTCCTTCAAACGTCAGGTCTGTTTCTCTACTGTTGCTCGAGACGATACACACAAACAATGCAGCTTCAATGGCACGGGACTGAAACATTGTTTTGTTTTGTTGGCATGAGCAGAGAGACAAAAGAAATGTGTCCACACTCAACTGCTTGTTCTCAAAACAATATTTGGGAAGCTCAGACTCAGTTCAAGTAGGCAGGGAGCTACAACATGTCATTACCACCTGTGCTTGTGACGACTTTGGGATATCAAGCAAAGGCATATTTGTCCAATCACAATACCGTTTTTGCCAAACATTGTGCCTTTGAGAAAGCAGCCAATCTTTCCAGGGGATTGATTTGGTGGCCAAGGCCTCTGGTTTCTGATGATGCCAAACATCTCACCCCAGGTGCCTTTGTGTGCATGTGTGTGTCTGCATATGTGTGACACACCGAGAAGAGGGCTGGGCCTACTTCACTGGCAGGGCGAAGTTTGATGGTGGATGAATGGCACTCCAGATGTCTATCAATATTTAGCAGTAAACATCCCTGGCAGGCGGGGAGACGTGGCAGCTGAGAGGGTGAGGTGGTGCAGCGCTGAACTGTTGACTTTCAGTTTAACTCCATAAGCTGGAAGGTAAAGCATCTCTGAAGGTGGCCGTGCCAGACACAGCTGTGACAGCCTCAACATTGTGGGAAGTAGTTACATTTTGTTAATGATCTTTACTGAAAAATAGCCAGATTTTGTTTAAAGGAGCAGGCCATTCGCACATGCAACAGTTGTGATTTCTGATACGTTTAAAAATCCCAAGGTCCTCTTTTATCAGGACAGCAGAAAATGTGTCTAGTATAAAAGTGAAAAGCAGTTTAAAGAAAATATAGAAACCATATGGTGATTCCAATCCATTCAAACACATGAATTTCCCGGAAATGTGCATTCGCTTTCTAAAAGTACCAACAGATATATTCCTGTATAAAACTGTGTGAACGCACAAGTTGCGACATTACAACCGTATATCATTAATATCCTAAAAGCTCTTATGCATTTAAAGCTACAGCCTATAACATTTACCATTTTACAACTACAGCAAAGCAACACAAAAAAAGCATCTTGTGCGTTGTCAAGCGGTGCCAATGTCATGAACCAGCCAGGTCATGTTAATGTAGGTCCTTTCATGAAAAAAGATTGCATTGACAAACCTTCTCCACGGTCTAAAGTCTGCCGCAGATGACATTTGTTGTTTATATAACCTCTCTCTCTCACTCTTGCACACACACACATTCTCAAATCACATTACAACACATCTAATTGACGTTTATGATGCGGAGGAGAGCATATGCTCATTGAGCCAATTGAATCATTAGAAAAGCACACAGTAGGCCTCGGACCTGCCAGAACTGCAGCTGAGGAAAGCTGGATGTCCTGTCCATGCACGTTACCGAGATGAAATGTGCACATTTCGACACTGAAACGCATAATTTCACATGCAGTATGACTTGCTTCGGTTATGCAAATCTAGCATTGGGTTTGACTGGTCTGTCTGACTGGCCAGGTCTGTGCGGTGATATCTCCCCACATTTCGCTTCATCCTCTTCCTGAGAGCCGGTTGAGCTCTGACATCCTCGCACGTCCACACATTCTGTCTGACATCGGGCCCTGTGGTAAGATGCTCCTTGACCGGCCTTGATCCACGCAGAAAGGAGTAAGTGGAGCGGAAGTTAGACAGACAGGAGCAAAGACAGCCCATCAGAGTTAAAGGCAAACAGACATTAGGCTTTCCAG
The DNA here is from genome assembly GCF_902827115.2 of Pseudochaenichthys georgianus. Lineage (NCBI taxonomy): Eukaryota > Metazoa > Chordata > Actinopteri > Perciformes > Channichthyidae > Pseudochaenichthys > Pseudochaenichthys georgianus. The sequence continues at coordinate 30,329,076 of NC_047523.1, read as the reverse complement.
AGCTGCAGTTGCTCTCTCTGACTCTCCTCCGCTTCACACTTTATCAAATGTACATGACGCATCAGAAAGGCCACAAGAGCCTCTTTGATTGTGGAACTATTCCTGAAAAATACATCAGTCGCCATTTTCTCTGGCGGAAAAGCTAGGAGACAGAATGAAAATACACTTGGAGCGTTCACACACCCTCTGATTCGCAAACATTGCAGCTCACACAAAAGCGAATAGACATAGACACAAAATAGTCATAGTCTCAGCACACAGACATATACTTGCATGCATGCTTCGCCCCGTGCGCCTGTGAAACAGCGGGATGTAGCTCCTCAGTGTCAACTCCAATCACTGTGATCTAAATGTATAAGAATTGATGGTGCCTTCCACCAAATGCTGTTATGGGGGACCTGGTTTGTTTATTTAATGAAGCCAGTGTCACAGCGGATCTGCGTCCTTGCCTTTGGAAATGGTGGCAGGTGTTGGTGGCAGATTTCCCTCAAACAGGGCCACTGAATTAACAAATCAAATTAACATAACACTGGCGTCAGATCTGGGGGCCTCTTTCTCTGGCACCGTGTGTCCCTGCAGTTTGCCTGTACGGACGATCCCCTCTTGTGTCCAGATGTCCCCACAGTGCCAGCTTACTCTGCCCAGAAACCACTGAACTGGGCCCAGGCTGGAATTAAAACAAAATCCCGGGCAAGGACAGAGCCTTTTCCTCACTACTGGAATAAAACTTTTATTATGTGTAATGTCAACACAGCAACACATCCCTTCACTATGTCACTTGTCGAGGGTTTTTCATGTGGTTTCTGAGTATGTGTTTATGACACACAGACGACGTGCGGTAGTCTATATGATTATAATACTCGAACTTTAGTTAGTGAGAAGTTTGGCTAACCAGTGAAACAAAAACAGACATACAATTATCACTCGGTGTCTTTTCATTGACAAGATTCCAGGTAACCAGACGGCTGATTTTAGAAAGTGTTTGCTGCTATTCAAAGAAACTGGGGCTACTGGTAAATTGTAACCAAAATATAATCTTTCTTCTAAACAAATTTCTGTTTTGCTTTGTTTAAACTCACAACATTAACCATGTAACTGTGTCCATAATCCAGGAGAAGTTATCTTTCCCTCGAAACTTAAACGAGAACTACAGAATCAGGTGATAATTACGTGTATACATGTGTTATATAACAACATACAAATAATTATTAAGTGTTAAGGCAACACTTTGTACATAAGCTGTTCTTTTATGTAAATGTTGAGGAATTTATCCATTTTTTAGCCAATCGTATTTACAGTGTTTCGTATAACATCATCTGACTTGACTAAACAGGACTGTGCAGCTGAGTGCATTTGGATCATGCTGCCTGCAGACGTAATGTAGCTTTACGGAAAAGCAGAAGTGTCTAAACTGAGTGTAAACTGGCTGTCACAGTCATTTATGGCCTCGTTATCCGTCGACCTGATGTTGTGGATGCACAAACAGAGACAGCCCAGAGACTGTCTCCCAGTGTTTAAAACAGTTAGCAGAATGTAGCTCTATTAAACAGAATATTAATGGGTTTGGAACGAGACAACCGAGCACCATTAAAACTTCAAAGTTAGTTGATATGCAGATATAGATCCATTACCTCCATTTACCTTGCCTTTTATTCAACCCATTGACAGTGGTAAACAAAAAGCAAAGAGCCTAAAGTGAACGATTCTCTCCTCATTCTTAACATTTATTATTACGGGTAAAACCGAGTGTGACTTTACATTTTCTAATCACCTGATCTCACAGCAGACTGCCTCTGCCAACAACACTTCAATGACAGTACTTGTCCCGAGGAAAGCATTCAGAGTGAAGGCACCCGTCCCACTGACTTACACACGCCATCACAACATGAAGCTGGACACTGGAGCGCTACGACATAAATGACACAAGTTCTGATAGAATGCAGGAAGAGGAGTTTCTTATTCATAATTATGATTTTCAATCTGGTTCATAACATGCCTCCGTGGTACGTGGATAAACAGTGACGGCTAGGAGTGTTATGCTAATGGATGTGTACAGTGACAGCGGATGGCTCAGTCAATCACACACGCCTCTCATCTCATAATCACAAGCCAGAAGCAGGCCAGGGATGCCTGCGAGATACACTACGGCAACACACCGACATATATAACGATCAACAACCGCTGACAATCTGCAACAAGCACAGGCAGAAGCACACATGCGAGGAAAAAGACCCGCCAACGTGACAGAGGATCCCAACTCTGAAACATTTCGTCACTGCCACTTTGCCCGCATCTTATTTGAGAAGCAAGCAAATAGGGAAGATTGATAATGGAGAAAGAAACCGTAAAAAAGTAAGTTTGCTGATCCCTCTAACAAAGGAATACCAAATCTGTATTCTATAATTTCCCGCTATTGGGAGTTTTTGGGGGAAGCACAGCAGCAGCCACAGTACCCCCCTCAGGTCTGTCCATTTCCATAAATGCTGCTGGCTGTCTCAGCTCCACCAGAAAACACTGCAAGGCTAAATGCCCCGGCATATCATTTCCCTCTTTCTCCCTCTCACCTATGCTGAACCAAATGTTCATTACCATGCAGCCTGCCTCGGAGAAGGAGAAGGAGAAAACGACTAAGAGTACAGAGCTGAGATCATTGACAGCTTGATGTGACGAAGGTCAATTGAAATAACAGGTTTTTTGTGTGTTTATATTTAAAATGGGCCACTTGTTTCGGGCTGTTCGTGGCATTCTGCAGGAGGAGGGGAAGCTGGGGAGCTCTGTGGCTATAGTGTGAGGCTGACACACACTCACACACACATACTCACTCACTGTAATGAGCAGGTTATGCTAAGGCACAGGCTGCTAAAAATCTGTAATTATAATCAACCTCTTTCTCCACCTCTCCCCCTCATCTCCATCTCCCTTCCCTCTCCCTTTCTTTTTTCCCTGGCTACATCAGTGAGCAGGCATCAGGGAATCCTTCACTAAGCACCGTAGGTAATGAGTTTATTGATTAACATGCAGAGATGAAGCGGCTCTCTCAAATTAGTGTTGTTTTACATTATTAGATGGACTTGGGGCATTTCTGAGCGCTACAAGACCATTACCTCATCCTCCCAAAACTCACACATGCATCAGCTCGATTACTTAACATTAAGTAGAAAAACATTCGGCAAACTGGACTTTTGAACATCCATAGCTGCCGTTTTCACAGCCAACTAAATAAATAGTACTGTGGTAGTTTTTGATGAATGCCACACTGTTTTGAATGTGTTTGTTTTTGTATGCAGGTAGGGTGTGGGCTCTGTCAGACGACTGGCAGCTCTGCATCTGGGAAACCATCTGGATGAGGAAGATCACATGTGACCCACATTACTGGTGTGTGACCCCACTTTCTGACACAGCTCCGAGGCCTACAGTAGCGGCACCAACAGTTGTAAGAAGTGGGAAATGATAGTTGGAATGTATGTGGATTGACGGACGATTGATGGACAGATGGACTAATCAAGTTATCCACGACTTAAAGGGGCTTTTGGGGGGTTTTCCTTTCCCTTTAGCGTTGTCTAGGTTTGTGTGCATGTAAATGGTCTGCAAAGAAAAGTTCCCTCCTGAGGGAGTTTCTCTCCCACACGTTCCCCCCAGCCTGAAACGCCTCCATTTTACAGCTGTTTTCTTCCGTAACATAGCAACACATTGTATGATAGGCTAATGGGCGGGACATCTCGAAGCGGCTGTCCAATCACAACAGAACCGGCCAGCTACCAATCAGAGCAGACTGTGCTACAATTTCAAACAGAGGGTGAACATATCTGCTGCAGCACATGAAGTATGTGAGAATAAATATCCCTTTTTGAACATTAAAACATGGAAAGATGTCCCAGTAGAAGCACAACATACAAAAATGAAACCCTGGAAATTAGCATAATAGCGCCGGTTTGTGTTGTAATCATCAAACACCTGTACTACTGTACAAGTCTGTTGGTCTTCATGTAACACAAGGCCGATGAAATCCAGCTTGACAACGATGACATGGAAGTGTTTACATCCCATAAGAATAAATGTTATAGGCACAAAGCTTCTAAAAACCGTTTCTGTCCGATAAACAGTTTGTAGAAACCAGAAGTCCAGCAGAAATCAAGTTTTTGTACAACCATGTCATAGTTCAACTTATCCTTGTGTAAGAAGTAATACAAATGTACCATTGACAGAAACCTTTTACAAATTATTTTTCAAATGCCATTGGAGAGCTTCTGGATGTGAATCTCTGAAACGGTTACTTGATAAATAAAATTGGGTTTGTGGAGTGCAGGTATTTAAGAATACATGTCCTGTATTGTCTCCTCCTTCATAGCTGAAGCCGTACACAGAGAAAAGTCCCACAGCCATGCGACCCCCACCCCTCTTCAAAACAGCCCCCTCCATGAACAACACAAACGCATAAACACAAATCCATTTAAACCTCCTGTCATGTACTCTCAGTGCATCACACACTCATCCTCCAGGAAGCTTACCCCCTTGCACCACTCAGCCAGAGGGGAGTCCCTCAACTCAGGCTTCCCTCTCTGCCACCGGGATACTTCCTGTGAAGGTTCCTGGAGCGAGCATGTCAGAGGGGCTATGAAGATACCAGCGAAAATGGCAGAGCAAAGGAGTGGCGTCAATCTCTCACCACCGGTGCCTCACTCGCGCCACTTTGATGTGATGGCTGCTCTTTGCTTTGTGATGTGGAGGAGCTGTCAGATTAGTGGGCCTGTCACGGCTCTCTCTGCTTGTCTGTTGGGCTTGACAGAGCCTGTGATGGAGCCCAGACTAAACAAAAGGGTTATCACCTTCCCTGCGCTCGGCCGCACTGCTCTTTCATATACGAGAGGAAGGGAGGAGAAGGCTTCCATCCTCCATGCAGCGAGAGGAGGAGGAGGAGGAGAGCATGTCACCCTTCAACCACCATCAAAAAAGATGTGAGCGGGAAGAAAAACGCAAGCGATTACTAAACCTATCTGCATCCTGATGCATATCTTCTGCTTCAACCGCTATGTAAATGCGTAGCTCCAATATAAATACATATACCATCCTGTACATGCAATATACAGCACAACCTTCCACGTTTAGAGTATGAACATGGAGGACATTCACAGGAGAATGTCAATTTGTACAGTAACCCCCACAGACCCTCAACAGGAAATCCCTGCTGCATGGACTTCCTTTTCACACAGCTGTTACTTGAAATGAGGCATAGAAAAAGTGATCCATTCTCCGGACACCTGGCGCCCACAGTCTACAGGTGTGTGTGTGTGTGTGTGTGTGTGTGTGTGTGTGTGTGTGTGTGTGTGTGTGTGTGTGTGTGTGTGTGTGTGTGTGTGTGTGTGTGTGTGTGTGTGTGTGTGTGTGTGTGTGTGTGTGTGTGTGTGTGTGTGTGTGTGTGTGTGTGTGTGTGTGTGTGTGTGTGTGTGTGTGTGTGTGTGTGTGTGTGTGTGTGTGTGTGTGTGTGTGTGTGTGTGTGTGTGTGTGTGTGTGTGTGTGTGTGTGTGTGTGTGTGAATGTTTCAATGAGGTGAAACAACACACTAATGAGGAGAGAGTGATCACTGCTGACACAGCCAGGCTCACACGGTAATATGAACTTCCTGTTTCAAGTCATTTTTATATCCTCTCTGACCCGTAAGGCCTGCATTACTGTGCGCCTCTGTGGACAAGTGCAGTACAAAAATGCACAGTCCACATTAAACACATCACCGTCTGTAAATCAAAACAAATGATTAGAGAGATTGCCTCCAGCAACAGACAAATATGTGTCATCCGGGTAATGTCAAGAACAGCTAACTCGATAGAAATGCTTCCATTTTCTATTAATAACTGTTGGCAATGTAAAGTTATTTATTCTCACCCTTCAAAAGTATGTTGATATATACACGGCCAAGGATTCTAACATAACAACATGACAAGCTCTGAGAAATGTTAAGATTTGGTTTCTTGGCTCTGATGCGTAGCTAGCAGTGTGTACACTTGAAATCACTTCCTGAGTTTCCCCATACTGGACAATGATTTCATCTTAATTTAACGAATCAAAGTGTGTGTCTTCAGCCGGAGAGCGGTCCCTGTACGGTCTGCCACTTGCTGAGAGGCAGCTAAAGGGTTGATGAACATCATTAAAGCCACACACTGAAGAGGTCTTCTTCACCTGACACATTATGAAAAGATTTTAGAAAAAGAGCTGCTTTCTTCTCCTGTCCTTCACTGGACGAGACATCTGTTATTTAAATAATGGTTTCAAACAAGATGGAAACAAATCATTACCCAACACTGTCTCAGCAGCACATGACAGAGAGAGCAGAGTGATACGAGAGAGACAAACAGAGTGATAAAGAGAGAGAGAGAGAGAGAGAGAGAGCATATTGAGTAGGTTAATAAAAAAATAAAAAAAGAACAGTGTGAAATCCAATGACAGAGGCGGAGATAATGAGGTGTTTTGATGTGACACGAAAGACAGAGGGATCTAACAAAGGTAGTCAGCGTGTGTTGCGCAGCTGCACTACAGGTCAGCTTGCTCACACACACACACACACATTCTCACACATGCACCAACACAGCCATTACAAACTAGTTGCACACGCTCAATGAAATGCATGTGCACAGACACGCACACACAGGACTCTGGCCCTGTCTGTCACATCTAACCGTCTCTATTTCCTAGCTTGACCCACTGATCAGTAATAAATGCACACATTCATACCAGTTTCTATTAAATCGTTCAATGTGTATCTCTGCAGACTGCTGAATATGCTAATAACAGACACACATATATAATATACAATGTTTGTGTGTGTAGGCCTGTGCATCTACATCTGCTGCATTTCCATCTTGGCGGAGATAATAAGGAGCGGTGTGCGGGTGTCTCCCCAGAGGAGTGAGTGACAGTCTGTGGAAGCGTGGCGATACACTTATTCACACTGATGGAGAGATCAGAGTGAAACATGGCAGACGTTGTCATTGCAGCCTTACACCAGAGAAAGGAACGCTTCCTAACATTGATGTTACAGTCCTGTCTGGCAGACAGCAACGCTCTGAAGACAAACAATCACCCAGGACAGCATGAAAGTGGCAAGAGGAGAGGGAGAGATGGACAGGAGAGAGGAATAGGGAGGAGAATGTTGGATTTCCGCCTTAAGTTCCAGCTTTTCTACTATTATTTTACTGCTTTTTATTTGACCTTTCTGTTATTGTATTACATGTATCTATCCTAATGGCTCTGTGCTACAACTCAGCCTTTTATACATGCATGAGAGTTATTATCCCATGACACAAGCATGCTTATTATTAAACACAAACCTCTGCGGTTCATTTCACAAAAAGGCAAAAAGATACCAATACACTGATATGATATCTTAATTCAAATTCGTCTTTTACTCTGCGTGGGTAGGAACGACAGTCAAACAAATGGCTTCAAAGGCCTCAAATAAGTATGTGGGCTACAAAATATATTTCACACAATGCTACACAATGCCCTCTTTCCCCACAATTCAAAAAGGAGTCTTGATATACAAATGTGTTGGAGGTAGCAATCTGAAACATACATATTGAGAAAAGTGAATCCTTCCTATTTTTTGCCAGTAATGTTGTGTTATTGGACTTTTTGGCTCACTTGCTCATAATTTGAAACTAAGTGTTTTTTAAACAAATGGTGAAAATAGAAGGCCTCCAAAACACCAAGTCCTCCCTGGGGTGTTTTCATCATTATACAAGGAGGCTGACCAACAGGCCAATCTCCTCTCCTCTCTCCCTTCTGTTTCTCCCTCCATGTCTGCTTTAGCCATGTGATTAGCGTTGACATGTTTCAGCAAGGATACTGTGCTCGTTCCATGACTGGCTTTAGATAGGATCTAATAGGGGTCTAATGGGGTCAGGCTCCATATCGACAGTCTATTCATGAGAATCAATAAGCACCATGCATGAGATCCAGAGGATGCCAGTGAGCTGCCCATATACACAGATACCTGCTATAGATACAAAAAAATGAAAGTAAGGAGGCAGAGGAAGGAAGGAAGGAAGGAAGGAGGGCAGGGATGGCAGGAGATTTAGGCTTTAGGGGATGCAGGCGTTGGCATTGTAACAAAGGCACCAGCAATCTGTCATCTGTCATTGCATGAGGACTATCATAAGTTAGCTGCATGCGCATTATAAGCATTACTGTCTGATGATAATGAACCGTTTGATCTTTGGGATTCAGTATTTTTTGGTAGGCTACTAAAGATTTTGCATTGACAGTATGTAAAATACTGCAACTGACAAAGCAACAATTACAGTTATAATGGCCTCTGTAAGAAAATAATTGCTAGACTATAATATGCACATTTCGGCGCAGGAAGTGTGTGTATATGTGAATGCGAGGAAGCATGCATGCCTTAATTCCAGGCTGCTGTGGGACAGTGAAATAAATCAGGCCCAGCTGATGTGTGTTTACCTTCCCCAAGCCCCAGGAGACTTTGGGTAATTGAGCATGAGCAGATCAGCAATAGAAAACCCATTTAACACGGAGATTGACAAGCACCTCCAAAACGCTCCACTGCCCCAGCCAGCAGTGAGACACACACACCGACACACACACACACACACACCCGTGTTGCTCATTGACACATGCAATGCCCTTGGAGGTAACGGTGCGTTAGGGTGTATTTTATGTTTGTTCATGTGTATGGTGTAAAGGTTGATGTGTTGTGACAGAATGGACATTATATGTTTAACTCCAGTAAGTAAACAAAGGCAAGTGAGATGATATTCTAAATGTGAACTATGACCTTAAAGGTGTCATTTATATCAGAAACACTTTTTGTTATATTCCATGGAATGCTCTTAACATCCCGATAGCAATGAATACATTACATGTAATGTAAATGTAATCTGTGGAAGCAGTGGCGCTGTAAAAAGCACGACCAATCATCTGAGCAGGTCAGATAGGAAAACATTCAGGAGCTATCTGGATCAGTCTTATGCGATATCTTTCACACACAGTGACGTCACAAGCTACCCACAATGCAACTAAAGAAAACATTTGAAACTTTAGCAGTCTGCGTGATCTGCCTGCAGGGAGGGGCGGGCCGGCTCTGCGAGTAAAGTAACGAGTAAAGTAACGAGTTACTTTATGTAGAGAGTAACGAAGTAGTGTAATATATTACTTTTTTTTTTAAAGTAATATGTAATATATTGCTTTTTTTTTAGTAACGACCCCATCTCTGGGTGTTAGTGTGTGTGTATTTTATGCTATGCTATTCTATGCCGTGCCATGTTATGCTATGCGGGTGCCAGCAGTAGCTCCAAAATGAATAGACATACTGTGTACACCATGTGAGTGGTATCAATTCTCATCTTAACCCCGACAAGAAATGAATACGAATATTTGCGAAAATGTCAAGCTAATCCTTTAACCACAATCCCTACCTCATATTGTATCATTACCAATAATGTAAAACGGTTGTGTTTCAAAAAACTACATATATCACACATTGCAAAGCAAAAAAGCAGAATCTCTTGTTATGCCTTCGGTAATCTGAATAAATGCATGGGTTTATGTGTGTCTGTGTGCTTCTGTCAGTGTGCGTTGATGGCATCCCTGTAGTCGCAGCTTCCCTGCTCTTGTAATGTAATGTAATGGGGTAATGAAAATTCATGATGAGAGCATGTTAACTGCATTAGCCAGTCTCCCGAGTTCCAGCACATGAATAAAACGAAACAAGAGGAGGAAAAAAAAAACAGGGAAACTCATTTTGATGCCTAATTATTTTTGGACTTGACAGCCTGGCAGCGGCCTGGCCTGTGTATGTATATGTGTTAGTGTGTGCGTGTAGGTCGTCAGTGTTGCTGAGTAGATGCACAGCGGTAAGCAGGGCCCTTCGTTATGGGCCATAATGAGTACATCCACCCCAGATACAACAACCTGGGAACCTTTGTTGCATTGTTTTGTTCCAACACATTGAGCAACAAATCAACACATTTTACATGGCTCGAAATATGTGACAGGGACAGATCTTTCTGTAGTTTGTTTTCTTTTCATTATGTTTGCCTCACATTTTGACATGCAGAAATTATTATCATCACAGTGCTATGCTGTACAACTATTAAAATGCTAAAAGAAATGCCTGTTTTATAATAATTGTGCTATTATACACATGTACGGGTTCCAGCCGGCTGAAAGATAAATGATTTTAATTGTACAACGAACCAAATAACAATCTGTAATGTCAGAAAAATTCAATTTAGTGAGCCAGTTTGGTGCTATTTTACAATGGCATCAGTGCATTGTTGTTGCTGCCGCAGGTTTTCTTTCTCTAACATCCTCGAGTACATACAAGAATGTTGACTTAAGGTTTGAGCTGCATTCAACTGTGTTTCTCTGTGGTTTCTGACACGGTCTCTGTAACCCTTACTTGTTAGTTTACTAAAGTCAGATGTTTCATTCATAATAAAAATAGATTCTCCTGGAGACTGTGGTTTGTTTGAATTTGCGAACAATGTCTCAGGGAGAGGACCAAAAAGGCAAACTGCTGAATAGGATCGCTATGTGAGGACTGGAAAACAGTGACTGAGTGTGTATAAGAAAAAAAAAATATTAATGGCTTTGCTCTCTATACTCTGGGTAATATTCAGTTGACCAAAAGTTTCCTACCTTAGATAATCAGAAGCACCTGTGTGGCGCAAATGACTGTAAGGATGTGTGTGTGTGTTTATGTATGTAATCAACCCCAGGGACTAACTGAATCCTTCCTGCCCATGATGGAGACACGCTTCAGTGCAACGGATGCGGCACAGGATTCCCAAAATCACAATCTCCCAGGATTAGACGCTGAATGAAAGAGGAACGAAGGATCCGGATATCCTTTATTGGTTTATGATTGCCCTTATCCTAACCACATTAACCTCCTGATTGCTTTAAAAGACATGATGAGATGCTTCCATTGGAACAAAAAGAAACGAGGAGAAAATAGAGGCTAAGCGGCAATCATGCCCAGCGGCCCATGTTAGGAATTTAAGGCCAAGGACACAAAGAGACAGAGAGGGCAAGAGAAATGAAAAGGAGGAGAGGAGGTGGGGGAGGAGGGGGGAGAAAGGGTGTTCGATCGTCGATTAAAGTGCAATTGTGCAATTTCATTCCTGTTCCAGCACAATGAGGAATGAGATTAAGCTCAATTTGGACCTGTTCAAGAGATCTCCTCACCTCAGACTGAGCAACACACACACACACACACACACACACACACACACACACGCACGCACTACCAAGCATGCAGGCACGCACATGCATACACACACCTACACACCCCTGGAGCCCCTCACCATGTCAGCACCCCTCCAGGGAAATCAGGCGTCTGGAGACAGGTCAGCCCTGGCCCATGTATATATTCATGGGCTTAATCTGGCATCATTTCTCTCTGCTGCCGGAAAAAGAAATGTATTTAATTTACACAATCCCCATTTGGCCTGCTCACCAAGGAGAAATACATAGGGAAAGTAGGCCCATAGTCAGAGCCTCCCCCCTTCAGCATAAACTATTTTGCAGGAGTGTGCACATCTACAAGTTTGTGCATGTGTGTCTATATACTGTGAGATTGCACGGCAGTATTCTGTCTGTGTATTGCAAAGGAGAAAAAAAACATTTTATCATATTCCAGGCCTGTACAGTACACCCAAACAGTGGCAGCTGTGCTAGTCAGTTTGAATGGGAGGATGGGAGTTGTACCCAGCAGATGCTGTGTGTGTATTAAACAGATTAATTATTAAAATATGCTTGACAGATGAAAAGTGGGTCCTCAGGCTATAAAGGAAAATGTTTATTCTTCTGCCATAGACTGTAGTACACTTAGCTTCTGCTCTCAACTTATCCAGCGCCTCGATGAAGAGAGTAAACACTTTCTCTGCGCTGTGTGGATGGAATCACATACATAATCATTTGAAATGGCCGCCTGGGATAAACCTTCAAATATGAATGTGTGTTTAGTGATTGGGGTGAAATATGATTAGCATGCAATAACAGCATGCGCGTGAGTGTGTGTGTGAAGTAGCCTGAGGACAGACCCAATCACCTTTTTTCAAACTGCACCTAATCAAGTAATGTTACCACTTGAACTTCTCCCCACCTTATTATAACTTTCCTTCTCTCCATCGCATTCAGCTACGACTTTACACATTTGACTCTAATGTATTGTAACGGGCATGTGAGGAGTGGCTGTTATGATTATTAATAATGTTCAGTTAGTTCAGATCAAGAGCTTAGTTAGATATAAATGGCTGTTACATCACGATCAGTGCCATTTCCAAACATGTTGTAAAGTCTAATAGCTTGTTAAGGCTGTCAATCATTTTTAGCTACCTGTTACTGTGATGTGTTTGATCAGTTTAACATTTGTGGTCATGCATTTAATTACCGGCCCTGTGTAGAAGCAGCTGCAATTATTCTGTATGCAAAAGTCTGAGGAAGAATAAAGCTCAAGGATAATGTCTCTGTTATTTTTCTTTGTGTTGGAGTTGGCCTACATTTTGTCAACTTTCTGTAATAAATTAATGGAGATGTCTCTGTAATGTCTAATCATCTTCTTGCTGCAAGTTGCTACAATGGATTTGTGTAACAAAAAGCTAATATCTGTATGCGTTTGTCAAAAAAATATCTGTTTTGGGATTTTGCACCGGAAGTGGATGGGGACAAGATTGGAAATTGTTAGAAATTATTTGCTTAACTTTCTGTGTTAAATCGTTTTATTCTGCTATTTTAGATTCGCAAATATTTGTGGCAATCTGTCGTTAACGTCAGGTTTTCTTATAGGGGAGCAACCAATATAACGAAGGCATGGTGCAATGGAGCCGTAGATGTTTTCTAAAAACAAGCAGAAACAAGCTAACCAAGCGATTGGAAACTCTTTATTTCTATGAGTGCATCGCTAACGGTGCAACCTAAGGACTAATATTAGTGGGCCTGTCACGGCTCTCTCTGCTTGTCTGTAAGGACTAATATGTTGAAACAAGTTAACCTTTGTAAGTAAGCCAGTGTGTTCCATCAAACAACTTGTGATGTGATTATTAAACTATTGTGTTAGATCATTGTTAGCATGATCCTCATCTGTATTCAATTGTTGTGGTTTGCGAGCGACTTACTGTTTCTGAATAGAAATGTATATAATGTAACATCAGAGCCATGCAAAGTAATCACTATTACCAGGTTGTATTTGCTTTATGTTATTGAAAACATGTTAAACTGTATTTGTTTTCACCAGACTAATCCTCACTGTATGCATGTTGTGACAGGACAACTTTTATTTTAATATAAGGGTGATGGGTAAAACTTACACCAGTGCTGCAGTGTGATACTTAAGATATGGTTGAATGAATTTAGGACCTGAGACCTTAATAATAAAATGATCATTAAAGCCTGTTCTATTTTGTCCAAAGAAATCTCAAGGACTAGCTCACTCGTAAAGATATTGACTAACATAATTTGTTAATAAGCTACAGTATAAAGCAAAAAGCTTACGTTATGCCATTTTAAGCTTATTCCTAATGGTTGCCAGATACATTCTAGGCAGTGATTATTTGCAGTGTTATTTCAGTCAACAAAAGTGCAAAGCATTGAAAGAGAGCCCCAGGGAAAGCAAGAGGATGGGGGGATGTTTGCAGCCAGACACATCTGTCTATGGCCCAGAGAGCGAGAAGGAGAGATACCACCACCTGCTCGTGCCATTTCTCCAGTTCTTGGCTCGGTGTAAATAGGTGACAAATTATTCAGTCTAGGATCTGAGCATCAGAGCCCCTTCTGAAGGTGGAGGCCAAGGAAAACGGACCAGTTACCCTCCCAGCATCCCTTAAAGATAGCTCCACCCTCACTTGCATATACGCACAGTAACACACACACAGACAATACCGTATTTTCTCCCATCCCCCATAATGCACACACACAAACACACACACACACACACACACACACACACACACACACACACACACACACACAGGGACAGACAGACACGGGTTGCTGGGCCCCCTGTTGCCTCATCTGTCAGCCCCCACACCCAAACACACCAGCATCAGGCACACACACACACACACACACACACACACACACACACACACACACACACACACACACACACACACACACACACACACACACACACACACACACACACACACACACACACACACACACACACACACACACACACACACACACACACACACACACACACACACACACACACACACACACACACACACACACACACACACTCCCAGGGGAGAGGGTCTCAGATGCAGATCATCAGTATTAGTGGGCGGCTGAGGGATTAGCATCCCCCTGCAGTGACCTACAGGTGTAGCCTTGGGTTAGAGCAGACACTTGTCTCCCAGAGAATCGCTGGGCCCTGACCCCCGACCCCTGCCACACACACCTCACAGGAAATACAGCACAGACTGACAGAGGGGGGAAGTGTTGGGGTTGGGGAGGAAGTGTTGCAGGGTAATGGGTTATATAGAGAATGTGTGTTAAAGATTGACAGGTAAATATAGATGTGTCATGAAAGCAGGCAGATAAATACGGCAGAGTCATCCTGATGCGACGAGAGATTTGAGGTTAAATGTATTGATTATTAAATATCAATAGATAGAATAGATAGATTTGATACTTTAACAATGCAATTGTTGAGTTGCATTGTTATAGTATTATATATCATCAATGTTGATAATCCATTTATAGACTGCAGTTGTCAATTTAAAATAATGGTTAAAAAATAGATTTTTGTCCAGATTTAAAATTGTATTCCACTATAATTACTAGTTGCATGTAAAAAAAACATGTAATCAGTAACCAAAATATTACCTCAATATGAAATGCAATGCAAATAATTACAAGGGAAAAGAATAAAACATTTAAAAATATATTTTGTATTAAAAATGTGTCATGTTGAATTAAAGAATAGGCCGACAGAACAGTATAGTTTACAAATTACGTCTTAATACATTCATTAAAAGCAAACACCGTATTTTAGTTTAATAAATCAGGTGTCCACTTACTGCACGTAAAACATATATATTTATTTAAAATAAATAAGATTCGAAGTAGGCTGAATGTAAACCAAAAAGACAGTTACCTTTTGTGTATCCTGATCCTGTACCTCCAATCCGTTACTACCCAAGCAGATCTCTCTGAAAGTTCCGATCATGATGGAAAAAATGAAACAAATTAAATAAAATCTTCTTGCTGTTAATGAAATAAATGCGCACATGACACAATATCAAATAGCCTAAGTTGACTTTGCATGACAAGAACTGCAGCATGGGGAACTTGAATCTGGGGTGAATTTCTTTTAAGAAATCCCCCAAAAAAAAAAAAATTGATTTGTTTTAAGGATGATTGAACATTTACTATTGTTGTGTTGTATACAAAGTTTGCCTTTCATTCTTTCATCCCCATGTGTGTTTCCTGTTTAGTGTTTCCGTAAGAAATCACATTGTTGATTGAATGCGGGAGAAAAGGGTGGCTTGATAAACAGACAAAGTCAAAACAATGTGAAGATCGAGGAAGACAAGCAAAGGGCCTTTGGTGGTTGACACTCACGTTTTGTATGCTGTAATATCATCTGAACCTGGTTCGTGTTGTTGCCTCCCGTCGGACTCGCCTCGCTCTGTTGACATTTTGCTGTTATTTGTACACTGCAAAGCGGTCCATTTTCCCCGCATCAAAAGTGCTTTTAGGCGTGTGTGTCAGGATGTCTTTGGTGCTTACCTTCAGCTCCTGTCAGTGAGAGAGAGCAGGGCCTGTGCTCAGGAGCAGAGGGGGGAAGGCTGCTTTGTGCCCTAAGCGTTTTTAGTGAAGGCGAGAACTGGCTCAAAGGCTGTCAACGCACATGGAAATACACATCAATACACACACACACACACACACACACACACACACACACACACACACACACACAAGCCGTTTTCGCTCTCAGCTGCATTCCCAGTAAGAACCAAGTGTTTGAAATGAACTCGGATTCATAAGGCGCACGTAGACACAGGCACACACACTATGCTCATTACACAGGTTTCTTGCCTGTGTTTGTCTTTCTCAAAGGCTATAGAAACAAGAGGGTGGTGAACGCAGCCCTGATCAAATAATATAGAGTTAGGATTTAGGACCTGAGAAAGGAAAACAACCCACAGTGTGAAACAATGTGTGTGCAGCGAAAGCAATGCAGCAAATGACACCGCCATTCGCTTTATGAAACCACAATTACAGTACAAAAAGATGTGAACTCGTCTTCCCGTGTCGCACGGCAAATGCACCAGATGGAAACTGCAATCTGGTGCTCCGGATCGCCTTTTTAGTTTTAGCCGCTACTGTGGAGAGGACAACAAGGTCAAACTCACACTGTGAATTGTGTAGAAACAGAGAATTCATTTCATCAGTGGACTTTCTGAGCTACTGAACGCTTGAACTAATAATATCAGCAACTTATTGGGCAAGGCAATCATTTCATTTCCCATTTAAAATGTGTCAAACCTTGAGAGAGATGGATGGTGTTGTATACATTTTTCTGACATATTCAGTTGTAAAATAACAAAAGATTCCTTCACACTGTAGTCTTATATTGACAGCAATGCAAACACCTGAACTTCTTTGGCAGAACTGTATATAAGAACACCCCCTGTGGTGCCCCTCTGTTCCAAATAAATACAGCAAAGTCCCTATGTGGAGCTCTTTTATTGGAAAAAACACAATAAAGTGCCGTCAATGGTGCCGTTCCATTGAAGAAAGTGCAATGAAGTGCCCTCAAGAGTGGCCTTACATTTTAAAATACGTGACGCAGTGCTTCCATACATGGTGCCTTTTCTTATTTTTGCTGCCCCCGCCCCTCAGACAGCCTGAGTCCGCCACTGCTTCCAGTCGCTCTCAGCTAGTTCACCCGAGTCAACTCCAGGATTATAAATTCATTCCGGATTTCAGCCATGAAGCAAGTACCTGCAAACTATCATCATCCGAGCCAAACATTACGTATGCAAAATGGAAAAGAGATTTGCCCTCTTCATTCCAAGTTACATGTACCCTGTCTGTGGAATTTGGGATCTCAAGCATTTCTTCCCAGCGAATGACAGCAGTGTATACCCCTAGTGTGTTGGAGGCTGCCAACCACTAAGCAGTCCTGGCATTCTGCAGACAGGCCAGACTTGTGGTTGTTGTTTTGCTCGCTCCTCCTCAGTCTTTGGCTGCAGGCTATATGCAGAACACAGACAGCTAGCCTGTTCCCACACCAGGGCTCAACGCTGAAGGTGCTGAACCCCACACTCCACTCCGGGTTCATAAGCAGGAATGAGCGGCTGGGCAATGTGAGGAGGAGAAAGCAAAAAGGAGGAGTTTAGGAAGATGAGAAAGAAGTATAGAAAGATAACACAACAATATGAAAGCAGTTAAATACAAAAGGAATCTGTTAGCTTAATGCTTAACAGTGTCAGGCTCATCCAAGAAGTTCCCTCTTTCTTTCTCTGTATTTGGCTTTTCCTCTGCTTCATTCCATGCTTTGGTTTCTGCTGACCACAAACTCACAATGTCATTTTACACAAAAGGAACAATCTAGACCAGGAGACCAGGGGTGTCAAACTCAATTTAATTGCGGGCCACATTCGCATAAAGGGCCGGTTGTAACTATATAAAATAATATATATATAAAATAATGTATTATATTACATTATTGCCTCTGAATTGGATTATTATCGGATAGGATAATAACTTATTAATAATTAACTACATCTGAGAGCAGAAGTCTCTTCAGTGCGCATGTCACAAATCGAGATGCATTGTGGGACATGTAGTTTATGGACAACCTGCTTCTGTAAAGTGGCATGTAACTGTATAATAAACATATTATATTCTTTGCAAGCTCTTGCGGGGCCACATAAAATCAAGTCGCAGGCCGGATTTGGCCCCCGGGCCTTGAGTTCGAGACCCCTGATCGAGACTATGTTTGGGTTTCTTGGTGAGGCAGGCGCAATTGTGACTCCAGCCAACCATCCTCTCTCATATTCCTCCAAATAGAAACGACATAGGCAGAAGTATTTTTCAGTAGTGGCCTGCAATACAGTCCTAAACATGGCATAATAAGCAAATGCCCTTCAACCCGTTCAAAGGGGAATTTTTTAATCAAAGCATAATCACAAAAAGGATAACTTTACTTTTCTTAAGAGCAAAGTAACCCATTATGTGTTTATCAATTCTCGTAATCATTTATCAGAACTCCAGCTTGTATAGTATGTCTCTCCTTGTAACAATCATACACCTTTCTGATTAGTAAATTTACTATAACCCGGTTTGTCCTGATCAGTCAGTGTTTTAATGTCCCTCCTTTCTGGCTTCACTGTTCGGTCACTAAGCTCCGACAGTCTGAGGCGTCTCCAGCCCAGGCCTGTTCAAATATGCAGTTTTAATTGAGTGATAATGAAGAGAGCATGTCTGAGATGAGGTTAACAGGAGTGTATTAATTTGAATAGGGCCCTCTGGATTATCTCTGGCTCCCCTGCCTCTCTGAGCTCTGAAAACGGGCCGCTGTGCTGTCCGCACCGGGAACGCACTGCCTTTCTTCATGGACTACAGGGCAACATAAGGGTCATTAGCATGAGACTCAGACCAAGTGTTAATGTGCGTATGTGTCATGGATCCGTCACAGGTTTATCCACCTTGACACAAACTTGGACAGACAGAAGTGGTGACCAATAAGTAAGAGAGCTAATAACCAGGGGGCAAAGATAAAAAATCTATATCTCTCAATCACAATGTGTAGATCTCTATCTTTCTTTCTATGTCTCTCCCCGTCTGTCCCTTTCCCTTTCTCACTCTATCCTCCACCATTGTTGTTATCAAATGATACAGTTGCTCAAGCGCAGCGTTTGAATCCTAAGGACCTCTGGGAGCGGATTTGTCTCCACCAAGCCCCTTCTAACGGGGATTAAGAGGATTAAAAACCATAAAATGACCCTAGCTCAAAGTCCCAAGAGCCAGGCCCAGCTTGCTTCAGCCTGGCCAAGCCAGCAATGGAGCGCAGGCCGCAGGCCTTCTTTACCAACGGCCCCTTAAAGCTCCCCGTTAGCATGACAAAGGAGAGAGCAGTCCCCTGATTTGCCAAGGAGGCAGTACAATGGAGTGGCTGCTTTCGCCCCTGCTCATTTTCATGGAGACAAACAGCATTACACTTGGCAGTGACATTGTTCTAAACTCCAACATGGAGCCCCTCTTTCTCTGCAGAGCTCAAGGTGTCATATTAATTATTTAAATCTGATGTGGATTTTCAGCTAGGGATCCCTCCAAGGCCTTACCCACAGCCAGAAGGTCTGGGATCTGCATTCGTTTGGTTAATTAGACCTGAAACCACGCTTTGATCTCAACCAAAAATTGGAAAAAGGGAAACTTCCAGAATGAATTATTTTAGCCCTAACCTATTTTTTCACTAAAGATCTTTCCTTCCCATTTCATCCCCTTTATAATGTTGTGAACACAAATGTGTGTTTGTCGCCCCGTGTGTGTAAGCGGGAATTAGAGTGTACAATGACTGAGTTTGGGGTTAAGGATTTTGCAGTTAACCAGCTTCATAAGGTCAATGATGAAGGTAATTGAAGGCCACTTTAATCCACTCAGGAGGCCTGACAGAACCATTTACTCATGTCGTCTCACAGAGTAGATACAGTTGGACTCAGATGAAAGGAAAAACATAGAGGGGAAGATAGAGAGAACAAGACAGCAGAGGCCGGGGTGGTCTCTCTCTCACAATCTCATTTAGACATGCAAGACTTGGAGAGGGAAAGATGTAAATGTGATAAAAGCTTGGAGCCAAACATATTGATTGAAATATTTTTTACCGCAATAATGAAATAACAACAAAGCTTTGATCAACAAGGGGTTCACCACTGCTTTAGATAATGTTGTTTTCAACAGGCTGGTGGAAATATGAGGTCAAGAAAAGTCCTGCAGGCAGCTTCATGCAAGCCCGACTAACGATGGAGCCCAGCAGCGGCGGCAGCGTTGGCAGATGTAAAAATATATCACGGGGGTGTATTGTGGCATTGCACTTGCTGGCTGGGTTTAAGTTCTATCAAACATGTTTAACAATATGATTGCAGGGATGGGTCACACGGGAGTGGGTGTGAGAGACAGGACAGTCACTAAGACATGCATTAAGCTTCCCGTTGTCACCAAATGAGATATATCTTCAGACAGCCCTCTCCACTGGATTCCATGTCATTCCTCTTTGAACGGCCAAATTGACGAGTTTATGCATAATTGAGGCTTGTATAACGAAAAGGAGAATGAGGGGAGCTTCTTCTGACTGTGAAAGGAGGATGAGTGGGGGGATGAAGGAAGCTGTAAGGGGGAGGAAAAGAGAAGCAGCTTTTTCCCTGGACCATAAGATGAGATGGGGGAGAATAAGGAAGGGGAGTAGGGGGATGTCAGAGAGATATTTGATGCACGGAGGTGGGGAGTGAAGACAGTCAGGCTCACCTAACGGGCAGAGCTCTGCTGGATCCCCTCACCCAGCCCAGAGACACACTGAGCCCCCTCACTGAGGTTGGCCCGCGATGAGCTCTTGGGACTGTAATTGAATTAAGCCCTCTGGTCTACGTGGAAAATTAATTTACTCTCTCAGTGGTGCTCACAGCTCAGAGAGAAGCTCCAGAGAACCACATAACTCCGGTGAGGGACGGGAAAAGAGATTGTGAGTCATGGGAAGAGGACAGAAAAGGATTGTGTCTTTGATTTTGATTCGGAAAGACTGCAATTCCTCTGCTATTTCAGTTTAACCATTAAATACCACATTATCAGGCCTTACATGACTGACGCGCAGGCTAAATGTTGCTAATATGTCGGGATCACACGCCATTTACTTCTCTTAAGTTGTTCATTATTATAGCAGGAATGATGAGACCATTCTTCCATAAGTTCTAAAGCAAACAATCTATTTTCGTAATGTATCTATTGGATGCGTGTTATACCTCTCTCTCCCCATTTGCTCCCTGTGTATCACTGCACTGTTTACTGTCAAATAGATACCAAAGTAGTAACTTTCAAGAGATGTAAAATCCTGTCATGTGGTATTACAAACCTCCATGCAGTGTTTTGGCATCCCATAAGCCTTTAAACGCATTCATTTATTACTCTAACTGGACTTCCTGGGAAAATACCCTTCCACCAGCGCTGTGCTGCGTTCGGTCTGAGTTTCTTCTCAATCACACAGTTAATATTATTAAACTTTAAAAGTTGACAAATTGCCAATTATCCCCTTATATTATTGAGAATTTCAACAATTCTAAATGTCTTAGTCAAATATCTTGTCAGATAATACAGAGGGGCTGCCCATAGAATACAACAACAACGGCCTGCAATTCACAACCCGGTCACTGTGGGCCTCTTCTCGCCATCCTTCCATCCTTCCTGTACATGGCCAATTTAACTTGCTACTCTTTGCTCCATTTCTCAGATCTAGATCAATCTCACATGACAAATGTGTCTCACTCTAATCCCCCATTTATTTACAAGGGATACCCCCTAACCCAAGCATGTGCACACAAACACGCGCACATGTCCCCACACACACACTCACACAGACGAAGACTTAATGACAGTGAGTGAAATAATCACCCGCCTCGCCTGTAGCACTGAGGGCTTGAAGCTGACCCCCTGCCCTCCAACACACACACACACACACACTCGTTCTCACGTACACACGAGCAGCGGGACCCTCTCCTCAGGCCCATACGACCAGCCCTCGATGAATACAAAGGATTGTGGGGATTAGCCAGACATTTGGTGGGGTATTGTTCTGGCTTACTAAATGAGGTTTGGCCGGTGGCAGCCGGCACGGGGGCCGGGTCCTGCGTGAAGCTGAGGCAGAGGTAGCGGCCGCCCCTCGGAGGAAGAGTGATAATTACCTCTTCCTGAGAGAGATGACAGCTTTGGCCTCTGCGTCCCTGAATCTTGGACATTAGCAACTGAATAGAGAGCTTTCATACTGTATATCATTTTAATCTTTCATGTTCAGTTCCAGCAGATGGCTTATTACTGGCCTGGGTGAGGAGGCAGCTAGGGAGACAAATGGCCCATGTCTCTTTTAAGGAGGGATGCCGGGAAATGGCATTCATATAGGGCAAGAGCAGCAGATAATTGTATATCTGGCTGGTTGGAGGTGCAGCGCTGCTCACACACTGCCAGCCTATAAATCATAAAACTATTAATCTTAGACAAATCCCACTCGGGAGGCTTGACGGAGGGCAGTGAGTTCGGAAAAATGAGATCCGTCCAAAATATGAAGGATCCTTGTATGACATGCATGTTAAGTCTTCATGCATGCTCGTACAGCTGAATCCAATTTAATTTGTTTACATTTGCATTTAACCTTCCCCCACATACAAAACAAATACGATAAGCGAGATATCCCACAATGCACTGATAAAAGGACTGTCATTAACTTATTATTCCCCTCATATATAAATGATACTCTTTCTTTTTACTTTCATCACTTTTTACTAAGTCTTTTAATAGAGTAAGATCTGACAATTTACTTATTCATGTTTCTTGAGTTATTCATTATCTAATAATGAATATTAATTGTGCATATTTCTGCGGGGGACAGGACACAACTTTTGATATGATCACCGGAACAGATCAGCTGCATAAATGATAGTATACTGGCCAGAGAAAATGCACAGAACCTAAAAAGAAATAAGTCTTCACTGATTTGCTATTATTTAGGTCGGTGTCTGTGAGAAAGATGTTAAACACCTGATTACTATTTCAATATACTTTGCATTTAGAGAACATACTACATCTCTCTTCCTCTCCACACCCTCTCTTTCCCTTCTCTCTCTCTCTTCAGCCTGCTGTCTCCCCATTGACGTGGCCCATCCAAAGAGAAACAATACGGTTTCATCTCCGGCGCTGACAATGATGCATGAGCCCGATGGAAAACACTTTTCAGGTGTTGTCATTATAAAGCCATTTTTTTCCATAGGCCCCATGTGAAAGAAATACAAAGACAGGGCCCAAAGTGTAATACTCTAATATCTCTGAAGCTTTTCATTGGCATCTGTGGAGCCTTGGCTGCTGGATTGTCTCCTTTTCAATTACCTGATCTTTTCAACTCGGTGGGAAATGAAAAATGTGCAGCGCAGTTGGAGCCCTGTAACAAAAAGCCTTCCCGCCACCCTCTCTCTTCCTCTATTTCATTCCCTCCCTATCCAATCACCTCCTCCACACATGTTCGACATGTTTCAGTGAGTGCTAGTGCCTTTGCTAGAGACTTTGTACAGTATGTTCAAAAATTAACCCCAACTACTTTAAACAGTTTATAAGCACCGGTATGCCACATTTATTTACCGTTGATACTAACCACAGATCACAGTTGCCGCTAATAAATGAGCATCCAACCATTATGATGAATGGATTCATTCATTCCCTTAGACTTTTTTCTGGCTTGAACATTGACTGGTGCACCTCCAACTTCTGACTTTTCTGTCCAGTCCATAGCCTGTATATATAAAGGTCCAGTCGCATTGTTAAAGACACTGCACAGTTCTGTATGTATTAAGACAATGTGTTCTAATGTTGTTTCAGTGACACAGAGCTGAGGAGGAGGAGAAGCTGGATATTAATAAAAACCGTTTGCCAAATGAGTCATGAGAGAGAGACGGTTTGAAGAAGCCCAAAGCAACATCTGCTTTGAGCTCATCCTGATATCCTGATTACTGATATACATCCTGGTTCAATGCCACCACTTTATCAAATGATTAGATGAAAAATACTTAAAGTGATGTAATTGTATTAGGCTGTATTCACTTCATTCATCAACAATAACAAATCAATCTCCACCCACAGCCCCACCTTCTGCTTTTACATTGTACAGGTCTACAGGAAGTGAGGGATGCATAAAAGCTACATGATGTAGGTTATCTCAGGCACATGAAGAACAGCGGTTTACCAACATCACAGCTTCCTAAATGCTTGATAAACATTTGTTATTAGATGAAAAACAACATATAGGTATATCAACGTTTTGTAAGACATGCTCCCTCTTTGTTTCTTTTTTGAAAGATGTACAGCACAAACATGTTTTGTGAAGCATGAGCAACACCATACAGAAAGAGAGCATGGTTTACACCTCTACAATCCACCAACAAAGCAGCTGCATGCTGATTAGGGGCAAATAAAGCAAGCTGCGTCTTTTGATTTTTAACGGGAAAACAAAACTGCTCGAAAGAGAGCCTCGCTCTCTTGTCTCGTCAGTGCTCCCGTCAGAAGCAGAAAAATATTTGAGATTTCAAAGTCACATGCAACCACAACTGCATTGTCTTTTAACTGCGGGTGGAGTTCAAAACCTTGCAGCTACTACGATCGTGGCAAAGTGAATTCACTACACGGGGTGTAGACAGGCAGATGTGAGGGGAGAGCAGCCTGGCCTAGTCTCCGTGGAACTGCCGAGTGGGAGGGAAAAAAAATACAGCTTGCTCTCAATAAATAACAACATCTGATAAATATGGTACAATCATTATTTTGTTTGTGAATTTCTAATGACAATCCCAATATCTTCGTTGTATCTAGTCAAAAAAACAACAACAATGAGTTCTTTAAACAAAACAGGCCTGAAATAAACACATCAGTCAATTTTGCATATTGATAAACATTTGTTGTTTTTGTACTTTGTCTGCGGCTGCTCCTGCCGTCACATGCCATTGTTCATGTTAATTCAATCCCAAACAAGTCATCTTATTTTTACTATGGACTCTCCCTTGTGACTAATTACTTCTCGACTAAGTGATGTTTCACCCTTAGACAATAAAGGGGGACATGCTGCTTTCACACAATGAACCAATACATTTAGTCTGTATCAAAAAAACTCCTATTAGAGTGAATTGGCCAACAAATCAGCCAGCACGTGAGCCAGTTATTCAGATCAGTGTGTGCAGGTTAGCTCCCACTGAGCAGCTTTAAGGAGATCTGAGGGACAAGGAAGCATGGAGCCGGCTAGCTGGTCAGCCTGCTCGCTGGACCAGCTACAGGCTGAGATGTCAGTCAGCTGTGAGCGAGTCATTAGAGAGATGCAGCAGCAGCTGTAGGGAGTCTCTGGTCTGCGGGGGGATCCAGGAACGACTCTGAAACAGAGCAGGACCATGGAAGTAAAGCAGATGGAAACAGAACAAGATGGAGAGGAAGAAAAGAGGGAGAGAGCGAGGCACGGCACGCCTCATTAGCACTATCCCAGAGGTGAGGGGAAGGGGCAGTGCGGACTACCCACTGGCCTCTCTGTGACTGGTGATGTCATCAAACTGTTCCCATTTACGACTGGGACTGCGCACGGATTGAAGGGGAACAGCTGGAGCGGGGTTTGAGCCAGTGACCCTCTAATCATGAAGCTGCAGGCCCACCACCTAGAGGTCACAGCAAACTGCTCCATCACACTCAAACGGAAAAGAACACAGATAGCATGCTAGCGTAAAGCATGTGTGCGGGTCCAATCATACTTTTAAAGTGTACAGGGCTGTGCAACACACTGCCTCACACACACACACACACACACACACACACACACACACACACACACCTTGCTCTTATCTGCCATCGCCATCACACATCCGACAGATCAGAATCAAGGGAGCTACTATGTGAGGACAAAGTCAAAGGCTGGAATTGGAGGATTGGCACATGACCCCCTGTCACCGTGGAAACTATGTCAGTGATTTCCTTAATTGGGCCACAGCCAGTATGGCTTTAAAGGCTACACAAAGAATGGACAATACCAAAAAGATGAAAAACATATATATCTGAAAAGTCCTGCAAAAGTGTGTTAGTGTGAGCACGTGCGAGTGTCATACAAGTCTGTGCAGGCGTTTGAGAGTGATCATGAAACACAGAGGGGGCCATGTGTTACCACAATTCGAGCAGGTGTTCTAACAATTGTCCTCAGATCAGCTGACAACTGTTGCCCTCAAAGCACCGCAGCCTGTGAAATAAATTCAGGGTGTCCTTAAAGGTATTCCAGCCGTCATGGCCGCTTCTCTCTCACGGCCTCTACAGCTGACATTCGCCAGTGATAGAAGACGGCGAGGTAGATTATAACAGCCTGCTAAAAAAAAAACACACGGCCCGGCGAACCCTTTCCCACAGGTGTAGAGCGATCAGGGCCGGGGCGTTAGAGCGGCTACATGTTTGAAGGCTGCGGCTCTCTGGTGAGCGCCAACTCCTCCATTATTCACATCGCTCGCCTCTAACCGTGGCCCCGCTTCGCGCACTGACAGCGCTAATCGCAGTCGCCGTAATTGCATCTGATTGAGCCGTGCCAACTGTCCCGTTTGATACTGGCCCACTCTGAGACCTCTCAATCGGCTCCCCGGAGGTCAAGGGGTCGGCCCACGCAGACAGACACGCACAAACCGTCCCCAGAGCACGGGCAGGTGATGGAGAGATGACGCCAGATGAGAAAATGGATGTGGACATTCAGTCAGACGGAGGTAAGACGAGAGGGAGAGTTTCAGAGAGGGATGGCGAGAGGACAGGTCAACAAGGTCGAAGAGGGTGATAGTGATTGATTGGATACATCACCACGAAGCTATTTTAGGTTTTAATCAACCCTCCAAACACAGCACACATGCACAAGCAAGCATATATATATGCACTCACGTAAGGCATGTATGGCACGAAGAGGACCACGTATTCCTTTAAGCTATGTTTAGATCAGAGTGTTGGTGCAAACAATGCAACACTGCAAAGAAAAAACTAAATTAAAGATAAACTGTTGGAAATATAAAAAGCTATTTGGGGAAGCAATGGTGTCTTGATAAGATTTCTTGAAACTTGCATAAAAATCAGGCGACTTCCCATCATCTTGTCAGACCTTAAGGATGGATTAACTTTTTTAGACCCCTAAGAAAAAACTATCTGTTAACACAATTTGATATATTAACACCTGATAAGTTCATATGATGAAACTGTTAGCAAGTAGTTGCTAACATCCGTTTAGCCGGCCCGGCTAAACGGATTGGATGTACTTTTTACAGTATTACGGCTACAGATGAAAAAATGTTATGGATTTTTTGTCAAAGCACTTAAGATATTCATTGCTATCGGGATGTTAAGAGCATTCCATGGAATATAACAAAAAGTGTATCTCGAGCCGGTTTCTGAAACTTACCTACCCCACCTTTAACTACACAGAAGTGCAAAGGATACCTTGTTGGAACGGGCAAAATGCTTGGCCTGTGTTATAGCTGCCTTCAGCTTTCTTTAAAAAACAATCATCATCTTCACACTCAACAGTGGCTTCTCAGCAATATACCTGCCACGGTACAGTGGCCTCACAGATCCATATCTGCATGGCTACTATCCGGTGGTCAGATACACAGGTGAAATAGACTTAGTGGAAGTATTCATTTCCAAATAGATATATAAGTCTCTTGCATTGACATCACCACCACTGTTTTAAAGTAGAGCATGGAGCACAGTTACAACTATAGCCACTTTTTTGTACGCTTCCTGCTCATGGACTACAGAGCCACACTGCATGTGAACAGCCCGCCTGCTTTACAGAGTGTTGTTGGCTTTTTTCATCCAATTGTAGTCATGTTATACATGTAAGCTAAAAAACAAACTGTCTAACAAAATACTAACAAGATTATTAGTGACCCTTTTTTGGTGCTTCTTATATTATTACTACTAAAGTTAATCCCAGTGGCTCTAGAAGGAATATCAAAGTATACTGTATAGTCACAAGAGGTCACCACGTTAGCCTCGAGTCAAATGGCTTTTTGCATGACTTGATGAGGCCAACTGTCCCGTTTGATAAATGAATTTAAACTTTTAAGCTTTGACTGTCATCCAATTAAGATTCAGATAATGTGTTTGTTTTATGGTTATGAGATGTTAATATAATCAGGAGCATCTGTGTTGTTTATAAATCAATGCAGTTAATGTTCAGAAGGCAGGCTTTTGTTGTAGATCTTCCACACACACACCACACACACCGACATACTGTACACACATACTTCATCCAGTATTGCATAGCTTCAGGAGGCAGGTTGGACACATCTTACTGTATATCTTTATCAAAACTGAGCCGTATTATCATAATTGTCAGCTCTTACTGTATCTTGTCTCTTTAACATAATTTTGGTTGTATTTTTAGATCTGCAGCCTGCTTGAGATTCAGCACCACTAATTAAATAGACAGAGGCTCTCACCATGCCAAATAATCTGATGTCTTTCCCCAAGAACTTTACGAAAGACTGTCAGATGGACCTACGCACACACACACACACACACACACGCACGCACGCACACACACGCACGCACGCACACACACACACGCACGCGCACACACACACACACACACACACTTCAAACCAACCACCCTGCCAGGAAGATATGCAAAATCCCTCCTGATTACTGCAATTGTCACACGCTGACCAGCCGAGTTGTGAGGACGCTTAAAGGGATGATTACTGTTACGATAAAAAAAGTTTACCTGTCTGATAAAGACAGAGGGAGAAAGTGAGAGGAATGAAATGTGTTTGTAATTGAGTGTGTTTCGTGTGCGTGTGCGTGCGAGTCAGCGAGATAATGACCTACGTGATTGATAATCGATGGCCTCCCTCTCCTCTTGTCTCATGTTTCTGTTCTAGGGTTGTGTTTTAATGTCGCTCCTCTGCTCGCTGACCTCATTAAAGGATCTGGTTACCCTCAAACAGCTTTTTAATTTAGCCTAATGATTTTTTGCATAATAGATCAGATACTTGGTAAGCCCCAGGGAGCGGCCCTCCCCTTCAAGGTGCCTTTATAGTGAGAGGAGCAGAGGTTGTTATTGTGCTATACGTGGTTTTGCTTGAGTCTGTGTTTCTTTCTTTAGCTGGTTGGCTTCTTATTAAATATCTTTGTCGGTAATTGATTGTGTCTGTGAAAACTCAGGGCCCTCCCTTACTCTCATTTTCCTTCAACCAGATTCAACTATTCTACACAAAATAGACATGTATAGACCATTAATGGCAATAACCTGACATCATCTGCATCCCACTTTTAAGTATAATTGTTTAGGTTTTTAACTCGTATTTTTCTTACTTTTCTTATCTTTTCCATTCATTTAGATTTGTCAAACGCAATTTACAATAAATGGATTACAACTGAAATGCACAAATACAAAAAAAACAGATTTTTGGGATTGGGATTTTGACTAGATTGTATGTCCCTACCACTCATTTTGAACGCTTACCACTGTCATTTAAAGCACAGCTTACAAAATGTTGTATCGACAGAAAGTAATTGGAATATAGAAAGAAAATGTATGTAACTGTATTTTCTAAGGGTAATCTGGTGATCCCTTTCAAACATAGTGTCAACAAATCCCATCAAATGAATAAAACCAACAAGAAATTAGCCTCCTTGCAACTGGTTGTTCATGCTATAGAGCTGGATCCTGCAGGTCCGCTGCAACTCTTACTATTTTTAAATCCAGGCTGAAGACTTTTCTTTTTGTCACTGCACTGTAACTTTTATCCATGTATTTTTTTCTTTTTATGTTTATTTTATTAGCTTTTATTTTTAATGACTGATTTTAAATGCCATTTGCTTAATGTCTTTCGTTTTTTGTAAAGCATTTTGAATTGCCTTGTGTTGAAAAGTGCTATATAAATAAACTTGCCTTGCCTTGGATCGTGCCAACATTTTTTTTAAATAAAATAAAAGCAAAAAATAAGCTGAAAATGATCCACAGTAAATGCACTGTTTACTGCTGTTATATGTCTGTTAATGATTACTGAGCATATAGAAGAACTTAGTTCAAAAACATTCAATATCAGCATTAACCTTCAAGTATATTAACCTTCAAGTATTTCCTCCACAATATAATTATTAACACTAATGGAGATTTTCTTGGCTAAAAGCCTCTCGTGAGCCATAATATTGCAATAGTTAAAGAGTATTTAGGGTGAGCAGGAGGGTTATTAACAATAGTTACAGTGAGCATTGTCTGTTTCCATAACTGGTGCTGTAGCTCAAAAGCACAAACCTCTGTCATAAACAACCATATCATCAGAGATACAATTATGCACAGCACTCAATCTAAGGTTCATATGCATCCCTCAGTGAAATGTCTTGGGAACTTAGAGTATGCAGAGCTCATCGCTTCCTTGTATACACAGTGAATGAACTGTCACACACACAACCCAAGTGATGAATGGAACTCAAAATCAATTTTCTACAAATGTCATGGGAGGTATCCGTCCTCTCCATATTGAGCAGTGAACTGTAATCTGTGCAGCTTCCTGCAGTACTGAGACACCAACACAAACATATTCCCTTCCCACACCCACAACATAACCAAATGCACAGCCTCACACACAAACAACACAAGCAGTGAGTGTGAGGGAAAGAGACAAGCTCTGTCCCTGATCAGCAGTCACCCAGGCCTCTTCGTCTCGACATGATCACTGCCTGTCATTAGTCAGTTACTCTGTAAATTATTTAACCGTGCACATGTTTGGAACCGTCTAAACACACCAGACACAACGCCACGCAAAGCGCTTTCATGCGCCGAGCGTCGCGCTGACACACTCTCAGAAAATCGGACTCTTGGAATGAATGAATAAGTAAGGCGGGAAATAAATAAATAAGCGAAACAAACAAAAAACAAGCTCGGATGGGGTTGGGAGCGGAGGGGGAGCTTGAGGTGGGGGGGGATAACGGCGTAATTTAGCGCTCAACTTCAATACCAGTCAAATTAAAAGGGAATCTTAATGCATGTGTCTCTCCCAGCATTGATGTGTTCTCTCTGTGATATGGCGCTGCGATGGTAGACGCAATATGCCTGACAATCTATTCCCACACTGGCCTTGCTGCCACTCAAACTAAGCACAGTGCTACTGTAGCTATTAGACAGGCTCTTTTGGGGAACTGATGGCTTTTAAATGGAAAAAATAGTACCAGGGCTCTTTTGTGTATGTTTTGTGAGTGTGTGTGCATATGGGTGTGTCTTATGCGTGCCCAATGATATATAGCCCTGTTTGAGTGTGCATTTGTGCGTTAGCAGGCTTTACCGTGTGTCTATGCATGTATGCGTGTTCAGTATGAGTGTCAGAACTCAAGGGTCTTGTAATCAGCACTCAGCGAGTGCTTGACAAGGCCGTTCCCCACCGCTGAGCATTATAGGGCTTCAGCAGCCGGAACTTAAGACAACATCGCGCACAAAGTGGGTAAACAGTGTTTGACATGTTTTCAATATGGTTACATTAGAACAAGCAGCGTTTGATTGAAAAGCTAATATTCAAGCCATGCAAATCATCAATCATGGGAAAAGGCCCATTAATTATTCAATAAAACAGTCTAATTCAAGAATCAATGTAGGGAAGCAGAGAGAGGGATGAGGGGGCTCCCAACAGAGGGAGAGAGGGAGAGAGGGAGGGTAATATAAAGGAATAGGGAATTACCCCTCTCTCTCTGAGCTGTGGCCCATCTCGTCCCGAGCTGTCAAAAACAACTGCCGCTCCCGCGTTTC